>NW_016159439.1:0-2169 GCF_001687245.7 Rhagoletis zephyria | reverse complement strand
ATAGCCCAGAGCCACGTCCTATTGGGGAATATTGGTCAATTGTCAAAGGAATCTTGAAGAAAACAGGTGAAAGAGTGAAAATTATTGAAGAGTGCAAAACAAAGTAGTTGTGCGCATCGCGTAATGTCGATGATGCAGTCGTGCAGAACATGATGGCGCGTGTGCGATGAAAATACCGATCACTTGCATATGGAGCAAATAATAACTAATATTTTAACATTTTAATAACATCTAAACTTCTAAGTAATATAATACAAAAAAAATAATTTCAAAGCCTTCTAGTTTGTTTCTGGTAGTAATTTCTAAGTGTCGCAGTTTTGGTGTGTTCATCCTTTAGTAAAGCTTTCCCAAACAATTTTCGTTTGGAACCAGTTATGTAATATTTCATTTAATTTCAATATTTTCAGTCTTTACTTTTAGATAGGTGATAATATAAAATAAAAAATATTTCCAAATGAAGATTTTTCAAATACCTTTCGTTTGACACCCATATTGTACCTCAAACATATTTTCGATTGTAAGTCTTCTTAAAACTCTTTAGTTTGATACCCACAATGCAATATTTAATTTATTTAATCAAACCATGACGGTCCACCTTAATGCTTAATAATATATGTACATATGTACGCACACATGTACACATGTATTTATTAGAAACTGTCATAAATTTTTCCCGCCAAATTAACTATCTTTTAACCTCCCGCCCAAACAGTTTTACTGCTTTGAGGTTGAACTCAATTCTATTGAAAAGAGCGCGGGTACTTATTTTCCCGTATTCAACCAGGAACGGCCGTCAGCCACCACATATCATCCGTACCCGCTTTACATTTGCACATATCCATAAATAAATAATAATAAATCAAACATATTTGACAAAGGGCAAACTTTTCGTTGGTTTATTTATTTTATCGCTTTATATTAAAAATACATTGGTGCAGCATACTAAGCTTTCGAGTTCAAATTTTCAAAAAGGTGGCAACTTTCCTCAAAAATATTTCCAACAGTCATATATCTTAAACCTCCTTAATTTAATACCTATATTTTAATAAGTCATTTATTTTATCAATTATGCGAATTGAGTTAAATTTTCAAACAGGTGGCAACCCTTCTCAAATATATTTTCGGCCGTAAACCTTAAACAGAATCTAAAGCTTGTTACCGACATTGGAATATTTAATTTATTTTATCAATTTCACTGGCATAAAATTTTCAAATAGGTGGCAGACCTCTTCAAAAATATTTCCTACAATCATCTTTCTATTGTAATATGTCATTTATTTTATCAATTAAATTGAGTTAGATTTCCAACCAGGTGGTAACCCTCCTCAAACATATTTTCTGCTGTAAGCCTTCTTAAAACTCTTTAGTTTCGACACCCACATGGCAATACTTCATTTATTTTATCAATTTAATTGATTTAAAATTTTCAATTAGGTGGCAACCCTCATAAAAAATATTTCTAACAGCTATCTTTCTGGAACCTATTTAATTTGATACCCACATTGCAATATTTCATCTATTTTATCAATTTATCCGAGTTGAAATTTTTTCGAAGAGCAATCTTTCTGAAACCTATTTTACTTGATACCCACATGCCAATATTTCATTTATTTTATCACTTTACCCGAGTTAAAATTTTCAAATAGGTGGCAGCCCTCCCCAAAAATATTTCCAATAGTTTTCTTTTTGAAACCTATTTAATTTTATACCCTCATTGCAATATTTCATTTATTTATCAATTTATCTGAATTAAAATTTTTAAATAGGTGGAAATCCTCTTCAAAAATGTCTCCAGCAGTCATATTTCCTAAAAATCTTTAATTTGACACCTATATAATAAGTTTTTTCTTTTATCAATTAAATTGAGTTACATTTTCAAACAGAAAACAACCCTCTTCAAACATATTTTCGGCTGCAAACCTTCTTAAAAATCTACCCATTGAAATACTTCATTTATTTTATCAATTTAACCGAACTAAAATTTTCAAATAGGTGGCAACCCTACTCAAAAATATTTGCAACAGTCATATTTCCTAGATCCCTTTAATTTGATACCTACTTTGTAATAGGTCATTCATTTTAGCTTTAAATTGAGTTGAATTTTCAAACAGGTGGCAACTCTCCTCAAAAGTATTCCAGCAGATATCTTTCTTAACCCTATTTAATTTT
>NW_016159438.1:67569-85880 GCF_001687245.7 Rhagoletis zephyria | reverse complement strand
AACTAAACGAAACGAAAAGTAGATATTTTTTCCTTCGACTATGTTGATGTTCAAAGAAAATGTGAAAATATTAGAATCTTAGGCAGCAAAGTAAGAAGCTAATCTAATCTTTTTATTTACTAATCTATGCACTCTTATTCTATTAGCAAATTTCTCTCCTATCATATATGTATATCCTGTCCTATCTTATTCTATCTTATCATATCCCCTCCTATTCCATTATGTAAATCCATCCTATTTTCTTCTCCCCTTTTCTCTCTTATCTGAATCTTTTTTCCCCCAACCTATACTCTACCCTATCTTATCCTATTACATTATATCCTATCCTATCCCATCCTATCACATCTTATCTTATACAATTTAGCATATCTTACCGTATCCCCTCGTACCCTATCCTTAATATCCTAACCTATATAACCTATCTTATCCAACCCTATGTAAATTTCTCCAATTGTTCCTTCCTTTCTTACAAAATTATTAAAGCATGTAGATGACCGCTAACAAATGCACAACCGGTTACGTCCGAGATGTCTCATTCAGAGATTTCTTTTTTTATTAAACCTCTTTTGATTCAAATCTCGTTGAGAGAACAATTATAATAAAAGAATTTCTATAGCAAAACTGGTTTCGTTGCTGCGTTGTCATACTTGATTCTACTAAAATTGATGCTCAGTGAGGTTATAGGTCAGTAGTACATACAATTACAGAGATTGTTAAGCGGAAATTATACGAACTAATTAGATCGCTACTGTAGGTTGTAGTACAATAAGTGGCTAGTTTTGTAAATATTCGTACAAAATAAAATGGGTAATTAAAATACGAGTAAAACATACTTGCAAATAAGCGTTAATGAAAACGCCAAGGAAATGTAGAAATCTATATGATATACTTTTATTTCTATAGAAATCTAGCCTACATACTTATGTACATATTTACGTATGCATCCGCTTCTATTTAATAAATTCTCTTTGATTTAGTAGCCACACCTGACAGTGAATACTTCTCACTAATCTAAGGAATTATTTTTTTTTGTTTTCATTGATAAGCAGCGGCTAATCAATATTATTTATATTTTTCTTATACGATGCATTTATATTAATTTACAATGGGGATAAATCCATATGCCTCTCATGTTTATGATTATGAAACAAAAGAAACGTATTTCAAGTTCGATAATAAAAGGGCTAAGAAAGTAGACACTGAATGGATATTCAGGCTTTCTGGCAAGAACTAAACAGCTGAAAATTTCATTTAAATAATCACATAATAAAAAATAAATAAATCACATAATCCAGATTGATAAAAACTTCACTCGTAAATCTGTGTCATGGGAGTAAGTACGTCATTGGGTTATCAATAATGGGGAAAATAAATCAGAAATAAGAGCTAAAATATTATAATTTCAAGTTATTTGTGTGATAGTTGAACTCATAGATTAACGCACTAGGTAAATAAGCTTGCAGTTGCTGCTGATGGTTGAAGAAGGAAAAATAAATTTATCCAGAGAAGGTTCGCTTTCCAAGCCAGTTTTTTTGTCTCTAAGAGCATTTTTTTGCTATGGAAAAATAACCAGTTCAAGTTTTCCATTAACTGGTTTAGAATTGCAGACTTGACTACGAATGAAATATGAACGAAGACCTATGACAACGTTTTTTTATGTAAGAGAGGAATATAGGCAGAGTACCACGATGTATGTAGAGAACAAATCATTCTTGGTAGAGAGCAGCATATTGAAGCACAGAAACTAACAGGAAGCCTCAAGGCGGATGTGCTTGCCAGATTACCGTTTATAATACTGTCAAAGGAGATTTTGGTCAAATATTAAATTTATTATGTTTATTGATTTTAATTATTATGGAGCTAATAAAAAACTCCAGCCTGGAAAGTATATTTCGTACAAATTTTGGTCATTCCTAGCAGTAAATAATTTGGAATATTTCGAGTCTTGTCCGGATTCAAATAGTACTCATGCTATTTTCTCTGAAGAGAACTACAAAGCTCCGGTCACGACTGTTAAATCTGGAACGAAACAAATCTATATCTGGTCTTTGTGGAATTTTTTTCGCTGCTAGAACAATAACAAATCTCCGGAGATGCATTTACTGAAAAAATTACGTATGTAATTATATACAGTGCCGGACAAAAGTATTAGCACAGAGAGTTTTTCGTAATGTATGCAAAGTTTCTTATTCTAATTTATTTTAAATATTTTTTAATCAATATACAGGTCGTACTTCCCCAAAAAAAACATAAAAACAAATCTCTAAACTTTGTGCAAAACTCAGGAAAATTCAATAAATTTGCATACTAATTTGCAACTTTCTCTTCAGATTTTAGATAGATAGAAAAATTGTAAGTATGCAGTTTTAAAGCCCAATCAATTTTAGCATAACAAAGTGCAAGTTTGAAGTATCTAAAAAATCGCATAGATTTTTGGCAATTTTTTTAGTGGAAAGTGTTGCTCACATCCTCCATACAAAAAATAATTGTCGAACATACTTTGTATGGACAAACCTGAGTGAGAAATAATTTCTAAAAATCAAAGCGATTTTTTCAGCAACTTCAAGCTTGCACTTTGTGATCCTAAAATTAGATGGAGTGTAAAAAATTATCGAAAATAAATTAGAATAAAAAACTTTGCAGATATTGCGAAAAATTCTCTGTTCCAATACTTTTGTCCGACACTGTATGTATGTACATTCATATAAAAGTATTTTTAAAACTTTTACCGAATAAAAAAAACACTTAATATTCATTCGTTTATTTTTATTAAAATAAATAACAATTCGCACTTAAAATTACTTAATAAAATACTTATGTGGTTCACAAAGTGTCATAAGTATCGTATTGTCTTTTGTAGTAAAGCTTTTCACCATTAGAGGACTTGAAACCACAACCAACTATTTTAAAAGCTTAAAAATTCTTCATAAGACTTTTATGGTAAGTACCTTTCGAAAGCCTTGAATATATTTTCAGCCGTTAAAAACGTTTACGACACGCAACAATACGACACTTACGACTTGTGAATACCCCAACTATAACTGACTTTTTGGCGCACTATAGCTAATTTTATCTTTTGGCAAGCATATAAAAGAGAAAATGTTCAGTCCTTTTTAAGTAAGTATTTTGTAGACACTGCACAGTGTCGCAGCGTTTAAGGCACATATACGGCTTTAAAAAAGACCTGTCCTTTTTTTGGTTTTTAACTCACAGCTGTTGTCATTTTGCTTCAAAAAAAGAAGACTTCGTCATCATCCTCCAACTCGCCTTGGCTCAAACTCCTTTCAAAGCTCTTCACACGCCGAAACCACTCCGGATCTGTTGCGCTCACCGCTTCGGGTCGCTCGCCGTGCTTATTCCTATACAAATATTCCGTGATTCCTTGTCCTTTCACGCCATTTACCGTGCATGCGACAAACTGATTATAGATCTTCGAAGCCCAATCTGCGCCCAGATAACGCACCGTCGATTGCTGTTCCTCAATTTGCACAAAGTAGTTCGACTTTGCGGTCTGCACTATGAAATTCTTGTGGCGTGGTGGAGTACCCTTTTCGCCATAAGTGTACAACTCAAAATTGCAACCTGTTATCGGCTCGTAAATGCCCTTCGGTGTGCACACATAACCAACTTTGAGTGAGGAGAGAAAGAAGGATGGCTGACTGAGATTACCCACTACCATGCTGGTGCCATCGGCGAGAAAAAGCGCCACATAGACATAGCGGTTGATATTGGATAGACAACGTTCGGTACCGAAACTGTGATCACGAAAGCCGCGCAGTTTCAGCGGCAAGTCACGTCCAGCTAGTTGCACTTCGCCCACCAGCTGACCGCTTTGCTCATAGTGTATGCGCTTCTCTACCATTTCGGGGACATTTTTGAGCAGATTGTAGAAGGCGTCATTCCAAGCCTCGCGCGCTACCGAATCCGCAATAACCGCAGAGCTAAGATCGCGATTGTAGTAGAAGAAAGGTGCTTGAGTGGTGAACTGCAAATTGAGCTGCACTGGCAGGCACTTACGCTCGTCCGATGCCGGCCGCAGCTCACCTTCATAGCGTATACGCCATTGGCGCATCGACTCCTCCGGGTAGATGTGGAAGCCACAACCTTTGAATTCCTCATTCTCGCGTGTACCATCTGTCGTGAAGTAAAGCATGTCCGGCAGCTTGGGCGTGCAAAACAAGCCATGCTCGGGTAGATACAGATATAGGCAGGCCTTCAGCACACCACGGCGACGACGCTCCAATGTTACAAACACTTTCTCACCCTGCTCGTTGGCGCCCATGAAAGAGACAACATCGTAGCTTTGTGGATTGTCGCTCAACGCTTGTGGACGGTCCATTTGTGCAAGAAATTCGGGTGAGTTGAGTTCGTCCTTCTTGTGGTAGACGCGATGACGCAGGCGCTTCACCAGCAACAAGGCGATGATGTACTTGAGTTGATAGAAGAGTCCCTTCGCAGGGTAGATGCCAAAGATCAGCTGTGACTTCAAGCGCAGCAATACAATGATGAGCACAAGGAATAACAAGAAAGCGGCAAACCCGCCAAATGCGGTGGCGAATAAATACATCACTTGTTCCAATTTCTTCTTTCGTGTATTTAAATAATCTAGTCCAGTGTTTATTTACACAAATTCTGTGTTATCCGCGTAACGCGCTCGCCTCGATCGACTTAATTCAAGCAACTGGCGTTAGTAGCAGATCGCATGCTTGCTAAAGTGCAACAAAAGCTACGCGTAACTTCTAGTTAGCGCTATCAGCTGGAGCGTCAACAAGTGTATCGCTTACAAAGTGCCGATGTGCTCGCTGTTCGGAGGTATGTGTTGCGCGGCACCACAGCGCTACCCCGCAAACGATGACCATATGGCTGCGCCCCCAACTGTTGAGCGCTCCAAGATTGCCGCAATATACAAACACATTAAAATAGCCGCGTGGTGTTTTTTTTTTTTTTAATTTTTATATTTGTATTTTCTTTGTGATTATTTATTTTTACGTTTTTTGTTTTGCTTCAATTTTTAATCGGCCGGCATTTCGCATGCTGTCATTGTGCGCCATTAATTAAGCTATTAGCTTTATTTTTTCTTCTCATTCCCCGCCGTTAGCATTTGATTGATTTTATTTATTAATTTATTGTGAGTATTTTTTCAGGTATTGTGTGGAGATTAGATTTAGATTTGAAGGAGCTTGGGTAAATCCACTTTGACTTATAAGCCTGTTTGGCACAATCTAATCTATAGGGGATAAAGTTTTTCGGACGCATAAACTACACAGTAAGACAAGAAGACTTTATAAACCACGTAAGATTTTAGAAAATAGTTTGCGTGACTGCAAAGCTTCAGAGGAAATAAGGAAGATTTCAGAAGCTACAAAACCAGCTATTCTGTTAGATTACATCCAGAGAAGACTCTAAAATTTTCCAGAGACCGAATTTCTTTCTACGGGCCAGCAAAAATCCTATCTCACCTTACCCCATGTTAGGTATATAACTTTAACTTCTCGTCCCATCTCATCTTATTTCGTCTCGACTTCCCCTATCTCATTTGATTTTATGTTAAATTATCTCAGCTGAACTCGTCTTAACTGATCCTATTTCCTCCTATCTCATCTTGAAAACTCAGGGGAGTCATATCACCATTGATGGTCATCCCTAAATATTTCTCACGACACCATGCTGCCAAAAATTTAATTAAACAGACTTTACAACCTGTTAAATTGGCAAAATAAGTGGTCTATATCTATGTATAGCATCTACAGATTTTAGCCAAATGGCGTCAGATTAAGGCAGGAAGCAATCGACTTCCATAGACAATTTTCCGACGGTAAGATTGGGAAAACGAACTGTTGGTTTTGTGATCAAATCCAACAAGGACATAGGAAATTTAACTCTAGAGTGATACATTTAGACTTCCTTCATACATTTGGAATCTGCTGATCGAATATCGAATCAAACTGAAATAGAAATCTTGCCTATATTTGATAGTCCTAAGTCGTAAGGGATAGTCTTCTAAAATCCATGTTATGGCCGTGCATAGTCTTCGTACGTCTTTTTCGATTTTAAAAACACATTCCAGATCGGCCTAACAGCCTGAAAACTGTTGACTTGACGACCCACTGTTCCTGGCACGTTTACACCAGCTGCAACCAACACTAGCCCTTTTTCTATCTCCAAGAAGCCGTTCGTCTTCTTGGTAAATAATAAATTTTTAGATGTCGAGACTTTACGGTTCAAAGTTTTGCTAACTTTTTATATTTTACCCGTAAAGATATTAATATCGGAGGGTCCTAATTACCATAAAATCATTTTTAGACTTTTTAGTTCTTTCTTGTTCGAATGGCGGCTATGCTACCCTGCAAACTTAAAACAACAGTTTTTTTTGTAAAGAAAAAGGTCTAACCTCTTTCTCCACTCTACTCCATCAGTTAACGCAAGAAATAAGGCCCAAAAACAAGCAAAAAAGTGTTTCAGGAGAGATTAGCCAGACAAATTTTCACAAGGAAAACGGAAAAACTCGCAATTCGGATAAATTTGTGCAGCGGCAAAAAAGGACGTTTGACAAATCCGCCTACTACTGTTAAGTCACGCCTCTTCCATGAGCGCTAAGCGCATAACTCTTAACACGACAAGGGTTGCTATAAGTCCTCGCACAATCAAAACTGGTAGTGACTGCAATAATACCAACAGCGGAAGGTTAATTAACACGTGCCTGCCGACGATAAGCGGCAAGGCGATAAGAAGGTATAAAAATTAATAATTGAAAGGATAATGCGGCTGAGTGCGCACACAAATATGAAAAAATCTATGAGAGAGTGATGAAAAGGGCAAGCGGCACATAAAAGGCTAAGCGAAGGCTGTGAGATATTGGAAAACATACATAAATGGGAAACTCATTGTTGTGAATGCGAGAGACTGTAAGATAAAGGAATAGGCAAAAATTCGCATCTACGCTGAAGACGGGTGAAGGGAAATAAATAGGCAAAGCCGCTCTGTTGTCAATTAAAGTCACTTTGGCGGGTGCGAGAGGGCGTATTCGAAAACACTGATAGCATTGCGGTCAGAGATTAGCAGCAAGTGGGTGTGAAGTTGTTGACAATAACAATTTTAGAAAGCATACGTACGAATTACAAAGATAAGATTTTAGGAATGCGTGCAATATATGTTCAGTAACTACTACTTTTGTAATTGTAAACTGGTGATAAGAAATTTTTAGTGACCCTATTAAAATGAAAATTTTCTGTCTGTCCCACTCAATAATTTTCAAAAGTAATTGCAGGAGCAATTACACCTTGCGTATAAAGCAGGGTTCGTATTTGCACACACATGTGCAGCACATCCTAACATTTTAAGCTCACACACGTGTGCTGTGCATATAAAAAATTAAAAATTTGCTCACATCACATGTGTGTGCCGTTTGGTAAACAGCACGGGCACATGTGTGTACTTTCTTTTTATTAATGTAAAGCACACGCACATGTGTGTGCTATGCGTAGAGAAACTTATACACTTCGAATTCTAACTCAAATCTTAAAATAATTTTTTAATATGTTTTCTGTCATATAAAAAACAAACAACATCTCACTTTTTATTGAATTGTCTTTCAAAAAATAACGTTTAATAAACAAATTCTTTTAAGAATATATTATGTGCATGTGCATGGGCTGAAATTTGTACAAAAATTGGCTCACACACATGTGCATGTGCTTAATAACAAACAGCACACACTTTTCTGTGAGTAGAGTTTGTTTTCCTCTTATGCACACACATGTGTATGAGCAGTGAGTGCAAGTTGAATGTGTTTCTGGCGTGTGTGTGAGCAGAGCATGTGTGTGCAAATACGAACCCTGGTATAAAGTGAGTTTCGCAAGCAGTTTTTATTTCCGAAAATTGAACTTTCTTATACATCTTTCGATTTTTAGCTACTATGTTACCAAAATTTTGTGTGCATATAAAAAAATTATGATTTGAAAAACTTATTAGCAATTGAAAACATTTTCATAAAGAAGTTTATGGATTTGATGTAAAAAGTAGAAAAAATAATTGAACTTAATACAGGGTAGTTGAGATGAACAAAATTTAGGATTGTGTTTCAGGATGAAATATAAAAGAATGCCGACTTTTGAATATTTCGTTTCAGAACAGTTAATAAGTTACATGTCTGTACGATATTTTATTTCACATTTTTATTATTTTACATAGGCTGCGTTTCTTTATACATTCGGGATAATCCCATTTCACAGCCGGAATAAACAGAATGCGTTTGAAATATACGTTGACATATCATCAGGAACGTTCTAAAGAATAAGTAAACAAATAAGTTTATTCCAAACGTTCAGAATGAATAAAGAAATGCAGCTCGATTGCTTTCATAACACTTTTAGCAAATATGAAAATCGCTAGTGCAGCAAGAAATTATATCTCGAAGGCGATTTGCATTTTTCGAGGGGCAGTTCACACTGCAATATTTATTTCGGAAAATCGTTTACGCAAATTTGTAAAAAGTGTAATTTGGCATTAAAAAAACTCGAAAATAAATTGTTTGGAGATTTCATATAAATAATCTTACACATGGCTGAAAACCGTCGTATAATTCCAAAAACAATTGCATATAAAAACTGATAAATTTTAGAAAAAGAAGAAAAATTTAATATTTTTAAAACATTGTTTCACCCCATCTTTAGGAAAATGTTTTAGTTTTGCATAGAAACTCTCAAAAAGTATCTGTGAATGAAAGATTTGCAAAAACCGCGAAATTTTCGAAAAGTATTTTTCTCTAAAACCTTCCAAAATTCATTAAGGGCAATTTTTTATGAAAATCTGAAAGTATTGTAAGTTGTTTTGTAATTTTTTCAATACTTACATTATAAAAAAAAAACAATTCCTAAAAATATAAAAGAAATCAAAATTTATGGAGACTTTTTTTTAAATCTTTAAAAATTATAACGAAATTTGGGGTTGTGTTCCGAAAAGTGTCTGGTGCAAAAAAATAAAAGTGCGTGGCACCTTTCTTCCTTTCCAGCTTTAAAGAGAAAATACAAATAATTCAATGGCATAATTTTCTTTCTCCTCCGACTTCAGGGCTCCTCATGCGAGCCTCTTTAAATTAGGAAAAAAATCGAAGGCCGCCAACGCAGAAAGTTGTTCTGTGTAAAATTACTGTGGTCAGCGTAGCCGGAGCTGGACCGATGAGGGTTATTTTTGGTCCGAGCAAAATCAAAGATTTTTCACCTACATATTTTGAATCGGCTCGCCTTGGAAGCCCTGTAGTCTGAGGAGAAGGAGAAGCATGCCTTGAATTCTTTGGTTTTCATTTTTGTACTATTCGGAACATTTCCCAAAATTTGGGGAAATTTGTATCCGGCACACTTTTGTGAATCGTTTAAATCCAAATTTTTATTTGTCCTTTCTTATNTTTGAATCGGCTCGCCTTGGAAGCCCTGTAGTCTGAGGAGAAGGAGAAGCATGCCTTGAATTCTTTGGTTTTCATTTTTGTACTATTCGCAACATTTCCCAAAATTTGGGGAAATTTGTATCCGGCACACTTTTGTGAATCGTTTAAATCCAAATTTTTATTTGTCCTTTCTTTATTTTTTTTGCTCGGCACATTTCAGCGGTTACCGACACGTGTTGCTACTGACAATGCCAACAAACACGTGACACAAATTTTATAAAAAAAAGGCATTTACTCTATATACACGCTTGCATATGTATGTATGTATGTATGTATGAATCCTTAAGAGGTGGCAAAAAAACACTAAAACTCAACGAGAGTGCGATAAAACTGAGATAAGCATTAAGAGCCGGCCACCCGTCTTTGCTTTTCTCACTGATCTATCTTTTCAACAGTCACACAAATACGTACACACGCACATACCCTTTTCGCAACACTCATTTGGCCGCTAATTTGATTTTTATTTGTATCCTGTATACATATGTACATACATGCATACATACATACATACATTAAAGCGAATATATTTTTTATTAATCCGATTAGTGGCACAATTATGACGAGGATCCTCCGTCGACAGGCGACAGAAGTCAAACGAGAGTGCTACATATATTACAGTAAAACAAACAAACAGCCACACATGCCGCAACACCGTGTTTCTTTTTTCCACCCCTCTCTTTCTAACAGTAGCCTTGCATAGCTGACTGTTGGCCTGTGATAAGGATTAGTGGCAGATTCCCAAGCGAGCACCGGACTCTCACTGTGCTAAGTAGTCACGTGAGGGTGTAAAAAATATAAATTAATATACAAATAATTTATACATACGTATATACACACATCCATACATACGTGCAAATGCATGAACAAATATGTATAACTATGTATATAAAAGATGCGTAACTGAGCACTCGGGTGGTAATGAATTTCCAATGAGGCACTTTGATGATTATGGTGTTAGAAGGTAGCGTCAATAAAGAATTTAGATTAGAAAACTTGCTATCTGAAGCTTTTAAATTTTGTATTTTAAAACTTTTTTTTTGAATAAATATACATAATTAATAAACTAAAGTTTTATGAATATGTATGTATTTATTTTCCTGTTTTTTTTTGAAAAATTCCAAATTTAGTGACATTGAGGGCCATTTTCTCAAGTAAATTTTTAAATTAAGATAGATTTAAGGGCAGATAAAATTTAAAAATTTCTTGAAAAAACTTCCCTGACTACCAAAAAATTATCAAATGTTAAGCATAAAATGTACATACATACATACATTCAACAGTTTGAACACCACTGTGCTTATAAAACTGAGCGGACCTCAGACGACAGCTATCAACTGAATACTGAATTGCTTTTACTTTCTAACAATATGTAGGTACAGCCTAATAAATTTTAATTATTATTTTCAAAGAATCTCACCTTTTAAATCATTTTTATTAAACTCGCACTTTGACTTTTTATTTACACATCGATAATTCATTGAATACTCTAACAACACATTTGCATACTTGTGCATGCAACTATAACATTTTTCACTTACACTTCACTCTCGAAATTTGCACATAAAAAACAACGCCCGCACAAACTTTTTGCACTCAATTAATAGAGCATTTTCCGAACTACAACATTTTCAACAAAAACCGACACTTGCGACGACGGAAGATGACGAATAACGGAAGATGGCGATGGTTAAGGTGTTACCTTACGTAAAGGGCAAAGTTCTAAGAGCTTTTGGGAGTATTTCAATGTGGAGTATGTATAAAATTAAAATTGTTTATCTTGTAGAAGTATACGAATACATATGTTTGTATGTGTGTACATGCATACATATGTATGAGCATACAAAATATTATAAATTATTAGTATTAATACTTATTAAAGATTTCCAAAATAAAAAAATAAATAAAAAAAATAAATAAAAAATTTAACAACTTATTATTGCATAGTTTTCAAATATCTTTTTAAACGAAAAAATATTTAAATGTATTTTTATTTCCATGATAAAAACATAGCAAGGTAGAACCGTTCTCTCAATTTGTCGGCCATGATTTTTTTTTGAAGTTTGCCAACATTTTAAAATCATATAAAAGTGAAAATAAAAAATTGAAATTGTTCGAAATTGTTGTTGCTTGAGATTGAAAATGAAAATGTGTGTGTGAGTTTGTGAGTAAATTTAAAAATTAAATTGTTTGGAAACGTCAAGAATTTTAAAAGTGACTCTCAGCGGTTCTACCTTACTATATTTTTATCATGTTTATTTCTATATCCACTAGAGACCATTTTGTATCAAATAGACAAGATTAGTTTGGCTCAACAAATTTCAAAAATTTTACTGATATTAAATATTAGACATTTTTCTCTTGTAAGAGGACCCGTTAATTTTCAGTATATTAGTTAACAACTACCACAACCCTATTTCCGTATCCCAACCACTAAATACTCGTCCGTTTCCGCTGCATTCAACGAGAAAGTAAACTTGTATGTAGTCACAGAGCAACAAACATACATATGTGCATAAATTAGATCGGGTCGACGCTTATACAAAACAAAATAATAATTAACTACCGATTTTAAAGCAGACTTCATGGGAATTTGGTCTACACAAGCCCAGCTTAATCCATTAGAATTGTTATTTTGAGAGCTGTTATAACAAGTTTAGTTGTATGGTAACTAAATTGAAATTTAGACTGGTGGAAATATAAATATTTAAGTTTACCTTCATATATCAAAAGATATTTGAGGACAAGATTATATGAAAATGGTATGTAGAACTTAAAAATATCTCTTTACCGATATGGGCAAATCCGAGAAATAGGCAACCAAAAACGAAAAAAGGAATGTAATCAAAGTTTCCAGACTTTTGATGATTATATCAAAAATGCTTCAAATTTTGAGTAACGTCCGAGCACAAATTCATAACAGATATATTATAATACTCTAAGTAAGAATTTCTAATATTTTGTTCTAATAAATAATGCTTTAAACATTCCCTTAAATCATGAAATTTTTTCAGATTATCAATTTTTGCCGAACGTACCATCTGCCACGCCAGGATACGCTTATATACTACACATGCAATGCCTTAAAACTGTCTGTAACATACATATAACAAGTTATGAGCAAAACTGAACTTTGGCTATTCTGAGAAAATTTGTATGACCCTGAAATCCTATCAAAATAGATTTTGTTATTTAGGGGGATGAAGGGCTATAACTTAGTTATAATTAAATTGGTGGCACAGTCTAGTTTACATACGTACTAGGCTAGTGTACATACATGCATATACACACTTTTCATTCCAACTATTTGCCGGGCACATTCTGCCCTTCAACAGTTTGAATACCACACTGGAACTAAAACTGTCTATGTACCTCAACGAATAGGAGCTTACCTACATATTATATTGGCACTTCGTAAATACACAAATAAATGCATTCTCATTTATTTACTCCTTGCATACAAATTAATTTTAACTTACATTTGCAAAGAAACTCACCTTAAAAGCGATTTGTTTTAAACTGCACCTTGGATTTTATTTCTATAAACACTAATTCACTAAATACACTAACAACATGTCCGCTTGCCTGTGCAGGCAACGATCACCAATTTCAGTTCCACTTCACTCGCGAAATTTACACTTAAAAAACAACGCCCGCACTAATTTTTTACACTCAAATAATAGAGCATTATCCTAACTACAATATTTTTTACAAAAATCGACACTTGACGCGTTATTTACCACGAAATTTTCACATTTTTCCACTTCATGCTGCTGAACAGGCAACGTTTGCAAATTCGCGAAAAGGAAACTGACGAATAACGGAAAAGTGTGATGTTTGTACGAGTATTGTGCAGAGGCGCATTGGGGAGTATCTTTAAGTGGAGTGTGTATATGCATGTATACATTTGTATGTATTTGGATATGTATGCACTAAATATAAATTTTGTACTTTGGCTAAATAAGCAAATAGGTACATATGTATGACTGAGTAAAATACTATGCACAAAAAATAATTAACAATTTCTGATATAATCATTTATATTTAGTGTTTTACGCATTTCTGTTTTATTTTTTATGACAAAAATATTTAAAATTTTTTAAATTTTGTAGTAACCAGTATTAAATATTTTAGGCAAAACTAAATATGTACTTTGATTCAAAAAGTTTTAAAAATATGTATATATTGCTAATGTTAAATATTTTTTCCAGTATTTTATTTAACTATTGCCTATAATTTCTTAAACGTCATTTTATCGTAAGCAATGAATTTAGCAAAAACAACTACATTCGAGCATACTTGCAACCCTATATCCGTATCCCAATCTCAAAATACTCGTCCGTTTCCGTTCTGGTCAACGAACATATTAGTTGCGTTCGACAACACTAAAATTTGTAATAGTTTTCCCACTTTTTACAAGTTGGCGTTCGGTAACGACAAAAAATTATCCATGATTCAAAAATTGAGAGAGCATAGTTAATTTTGCTTCAAGACAAACGTTCATTTTATGCTGGAAAAATTTTAGTCATCAAAAATTATCCATCACGAAAACATATGATCTGAAAACATAAGGTTGAAATTTTTGTAAACAAGCAAAATTGAATTTTTCTAGTTGTGGTATTCATATGCTTTTTGGCTGCCTGCTATGTAACTATCTATGATAGTGCTAACTAGTTTTTGCTTCCAGAAATGTTCCTGGCGAACATTGAACGTTCACTTTCCTTTTTTCTACATGAATTTCATTTTTTTTTTTACAAATAAAACATAAACAAAGTCAGCTGATGTGTCTCCTTCTTCTTGTTTTTGCAAGTGATGGCTAATTTTCTGTTCGTTTCCTTTTTTGCTTTTTCTTCTCTTTGGGAGAAAATTTTCGTTTACGCTCTTGATTTTGATTGTTGGCGGGTGTTGGCTAATTTTGTTCTCGAACACAACTATTATAAGCTCGAATGTAGTCATAGAGGTAAATACATATATACGTACCAGGGTTGTTGCGAATATTCGCATTCGCAACCGCGGAGCTTCCGCATTAATTTTAAAATTTGATTTCGCCCTCGCATTCGCAATAATCAATGCAGAGCCTTTGCGAATGCGAATATTTTGCAAGTGGACCGATAAAACGTATATATGGCAAAAAAAATTACATATTGTAGCCAATATTTTTGCCTGTGGTCGTAGAAGTATTTGTGTAAGAAACTGGTCAAATGCCATATTTATCAACTTTGATAAAAATGTCTTTAATATATTATTTCTTAAGCTATATATCCGAGCTATCAATGGGCAGCCATAAAAGTTCCCACTTCTACTTGACCTTTGACGTACGTCAAAGAGAACATAGTCCTTTTAATAATATTTTTTTCTGTGCTTTAAATATCTGCTTTGGCTTCTTTCTTTACTACTAGACACAAAAGAGGAAAGTGTGCACTGTAATTCTTAATAAAATTTTCGTGATTTGCTTTTGATATTATAGGCCGCATACACGGTGCGCCTGACTCGTGAGTCGGTTTGGATGCGTTTGTGAAAATAAATATGTGTTGGTTACACTCATGATAAAAACATAGCAAGGTATAACCGTTCTCTCAATTTGTCGGCCATGATTTTTTTTTGAAGTTTGCCAACATTTTAAAACCATATAAAAGTGAAAATAAAAAATTGAAATTGTACGAAATTGTTGTTGCTTGAGATTGAAAATGAAAATGTGTGTGTGAGTTTGTGAGTAAATTTAAATATTAAATTGTTTGGAAACGTCAAGAATTTTAAAAGTGACTCTCAGCGGTTCTACCTTACTATATTTTTATCATGGTTACACTAACATGACTCTTGGCATGACTGAATGATTCAACTGTGTGTAGTCGAAGGCGAGTCAACACGTACACAAATAACTCGCGAGTCAGGCGTACCGCGTATGCCACCTATTACATTTATTCATTTGAATAATTTCAAATGGGACTCTTTGGAGAATTTATTTTTAGCTAAAATTTTAAAAACAGTAGTTTTGTTTACTTGTTGGATAATATTTTTTTCATAGGGACATATGTACATTGGATCCTTGGCTAAAAACTTCTGTGGTAAAACTGTCCCTTCTTTGCTATTTAAAGTCAATGAGTAAGCTCCTTCAATAGGGATTTCCAGGTCTGACCTTTAATTAGATAGGAATTACGTAACTATCTGTTATTCAAATTCTTATAAAAAAAGGGGTGCTTTAAAAAAAATAACAATATTCTGATCCGATTCGGCTGGCAACCACCATGATTCAATAATTAAAGGTTTGCTCATTAGAGTTTTGACACTCCCTTAGTTCTCTTACAAAAGCTTTGAACACACACACGAACCCACACACAATGCTTTGCTATGGGAGCCGATTTTGTCAAGAGGGAGCGAGAAAACTGCTTTTTGAGCAAACCTTTTATTATTGAATCATGGGCAGCCACGGCTTTGAAAGCAGAATTTTGTTCAAAAATAATAATCTACTTTTCATATCCACCTATTTAGCTCGCTATAAGCACAAATTTTTCAAAGCAGTCGCAGAAAAAAGTATTAAAAATGAATTAAAAAACTAAAATCGAGAGTGCTGATAAAGTTACAGGTTCTCCAAATTCTGAAACAACATGACATATGTATCTGGTTTGGCTTGTAAGCGCTGTTTAAACAACGATCTCGCCATTATGCTAGATTCTAATTGTTTTTTAAAAATACTTGACATCCGCATTCGCATCCGCGGATGCTAGCTTTTATGTCTAAAATTCCACATCCGCAACATCCCTAATGCGTACATTCATATACATTAGACCTGATCGACCGTCATACAAAAGAAAAACATTGGAATAACCACAAAGTATAAAAGCTTCCTTCCCAAGCCCAGCCTAATTCGTTGAAAATTTAATTTGGAAGGCTAAACCTACGTACATATCGTCGTATAAAGTACAAAACCGCGTATCTTCATTCTGCAAAACCGCGTAACTGACATTGGCTGTCAAAAATTGGATTTGCTCACACAAGCTCTTGGCTCAATCCTTATCCATTCGTCCTGAAATATACTAGCCAGAAATGCGATTCCTTTATAAACAAGAGAACCATTCTGAAATATGAGTGTTTTTACGCTCTAGAAACGACGATATGCACTTTAAACGACGATATGTGTGTATGTATGTTGTTATATATATTTAGGATCATGAAGAAGTTCATCACGTACTAAAATTGGGTTACGCAACTTGACTTTGGCCGTTCTGAGGACATTTATATGACCATGAAATCCTGTCCAAGTGAGTTTTCTTTTATTTTTGCTAATTTTATTAAACCTACATAGAAGATAAATACACATAAATTCATTTTAGGGCAATTAATCAAAATTCGTAAATGCCTCGTAATACCACGACTGGAAAAATTCAATTTTGCTTGTGTACAAAAATTGCAACCTTATGTTTTCAGATCATATGTTTTCGTGATGGATAATTTTTGATGACTAAAATTTTTCCAGCAAAAAATTAACGTTTCTCTTGAAGCAAAATTAACGTATGCTCTCTCAATTTTTGAATGATGGATAATTTTTTGTCGTTATCGAACGCCAACTTGTAAAAAGTGGGAAAACTATTACAAATTTTAGTGTTGTCGAACGCAACTAATATGTTCGTTGACCAGAGCGGAAACGGACGAGTATTTTGAGATTGGGATACGGATATAGGGTTGCAAGTATGCTCGAATGTTGTTGCTTTTGCTAAATTCATTGCTTACGATAAAATGACGTTTAAGAAATTATAGGCAATAGTTAAATAAAATACTGGAAAAAATATTTAACATTAGCAATATATACATATTTTTAAAACTTTTTGAATCAAAGTACATATTTAGTTTTGCCCAAAATATTTAATACTGGTTACTACAAAATTTTAAATAGTTTTGTCATAAAAAATAAAACAGAAATGCGTAAAATACTAAATATAAATGATTATATCAGAAATTGTTAATTATTTTTTGTGCATAGTATTTTACTCAGTCATACTATACAAAACTATTTGCTTTGGCTAAGTACAAAATTTATATTTAGTGCATACATATCCAAATACATACAAATGTATACATGCATATACACACTCCACTTAAAGATACTCCCCAATGCGCCTCTGCACAATACTCGTACAAACATCACACTTTTCCGTTATTCGTCAGTTTCCTTTTCGCGAATTTGCAAACGTTGCCTGTTCAGCAGCATGAAGTGGAAAAATGTGAAAATTTCGTGGTAAATAACGCGTCAAGTGTCGATTTTTGTAAAAAATATTGTAGTTAGGATAATGCTCTATTATTTGAGTGTAAAAAATTAGTGCGGGCGTTGTTTTTTAAGTGTAAATTTCGCGAGTGAAGTGGAACTGAAATTGGTGATCGTTGCCTGCACAGGCAAGCGGACATGTTGTTAGTGTATTTAGTGAATTAGTGTTTATAGAAATAAAATCCAAGGTGCAGTTTAAAACAAATCGCTTTTAAGGTGAGTTTCTTTGCAAATGTAAGTTAAAATTAATTTGTATGCAAGGAGTAAATAAATGAGAATGCATTTATTTGTGTATTTACGAAGTGCCAATATAATATGTAGGTAAGCTCCTATTCGTTGAGGTACATAGACAGTTTTAGTTCCAGTGTGGTATTCAAACTGTTGAAGGGCAGAATGTGCCCGGCAAATAGTTGGAATGAAAAGTGTGTATATGCATGTATGTACACTAGCCTAGTACGTATGTAAACTAGACTGTGCCACCAATTTAATTATAACTAAGTTATAGCCCTTCATCCCCCTAAATAACAAAATCTATTTTGATAGGATTTCAGGGTCATACAAATTTTCTCAGAATAGCCAAAGTTCAGTTTTGCTCATAACTTGTTATATGTA
>NW_016159438.1:64578-65774 GCF_001687245.7 Rhagoletis zephyria | reverse complement strand
TTTTCATTTTCAATTTCATAGATTGTTTATAATGACTTTTGCTAAAATTTCAAAATCAAAAGTTATCAAAACAAATTCTATGGGACTGAGAAGTATTATTTTCTACTTTTTAGTCCATTTATAAAAGCGTTGTATATTAAAAAGTTTTTTTTATATTATTTATTTTATTTATTTTTTTATTTATATTTTTATTTTGGAAATCTTTAAGAAATATTAATACTAATAATTTATAATATTTTGTATACTCATACATATGTACGTATGTACATACATACAAACATATGTATTCGTATACTTCTACAAGATAAACAATTTCAATTTTATACATACTCCACATTGAAATACTCCCAAAAGCTCTTAGAACTTTGCCCTCTACATAAGGTAACACCTTAACCATCGCCATCTTCCGTTATTCGCCAGTTTCCTTGCCGCGAATTTGCACACGTTGACTGCTGAGCAGCTTAGGTGGAAAAATGTGAAAATTTCATGGAAAATAACGTCGCAAGTGTCGGTTTTTGTTGAAAACGTTGTAGTTCAGAAAATGCTCTATCAATTGAGTACAAAAAATTACCGCGGGCGTTGTTTTTATGTGCAAATTTCGTGAGTGAAGTGTAAGAGAAAAATGTTATAGTTGCATGCACAAGTATGCAAATGTGTTGTTAGTGTGTTCAGTGAATTAGCATGAAGGTGTATATAAAAAGTCAAAGTGGGAGTTTAATAAAAATCATTTAAAAGGTGAGTTTCTTTAAAAAAAAAATTGAAATTTATTAGAATATACCCACATATTGTTAGAAAGGAGAAGAAATGTTATATATTCCGTTGATAGCTGTCGTCTGAGGTCGGCAGTAACTGAGCCTTAGTTTAATAAGCATAGTGGCGTTCAAACTGTTGAATGTATGTATGTATGTATGCACATACATATTGGGCTTAACATTTGATAATTGTTTAGTAAAGTCAGGGCTGGTTTTTAAGTAACTTTTAAATTTTATCTGCCCTTCAAAAAATTTTTTTAATTTTAAAATTGACTTGAGAAAACGACCCTCAAAGTCGCTAAATTTTGAATTTTTCAAAAAAAAACATAGGAAAATAAATACACACAGTATTGGACATATCTGTAGCACCCTCCTTTCAAAGCGATATTGTTTGCCACTTATGTTTAGTTATTTGTTTTTAAGAATTTTCAATTAAAATACAGT
>NW_016159438.1:0-64170 GCF_001687245.7 Rhagoletis zephyria | reverse complement strand
ATAATAATAATAATAATAATAATAATAATAATAATAATAGATTGGCGCTTAAACATATGAGTGTTTGGCCGAGCTTCTCCTCCGATTTGTGGCGTGCGCCTTGATGTTGCCACACAAAGCGGAGGGACTTACAGTTTTACGCCGACTCCGAACGGCGATTGTAGTTTTATGAGAAGCTGTTTTTCATGGCAGAAAAACACTCGGAGGTTTGCCATTGCCTGCCGAGGGACGACCGCTGTTAAGAAAAAAACTTTTTTCTATATTTTTGCGATGTTGCTTTGACCAGAGTTTGAACCCAGATGCTGCGGAGTGGAAGCGCGCACTGCTTACCACTACACCACTGCGACCTCTATACCCTGCAAAAAATTGTGCGACTAATCTCTAAAGAGAGTATTCCGAGATTACTCTCCATCGGGTACAATTGGGCATTAATTAGTCCTAACTAGTCTCATACGGGTACTAATGGAGGTCAATTAGTCTCGACTCATCCCTTGTGGGTATAATTGGAGATCAATTAGTCCCCAACTCATCTCTAACGGGTACTATTAACGATATACGTATACGTACAAATAATTTGTATATTTACCCACTAGGCCATTTTGTTAGGTGCTCCTAATGTTATTCATGCCAGCATATATGTGCATATGTATGCTTTTGTTAGTTTGACCGCAGGTACTATTTACAAAAATGTATTGCATTTTGAGTAGCTGAATTTGCAACTAATTAAAGTAGGCGTAAAACAGGAGAAGCCGAAGTAATAAATTGATTCGGAGCGAGTAGATAACAAAGTTAGGTAGTGAGCAGCTACGTACTAGTGTTGCACGTAACTTGGTTAATAAAATCCCGTCCAAATATAAACTAAATCCCGTTTTATACTAAAGTTATTACAGAACTCCCGCACTGTATGTATCTATTTTAATAATAGATTGGCGCTTAACGTATTTTATCTCAAAAACGGATTTTTGTAGATTTTTTCAAGCTGATTTGAAGTGCATTTAAAAAAATTTCTAGCACGTCTAGTTTTGGAGAAAAAACTATTGAAGTGTCTAAAAATGGCAAATTTAAAACATTGTTTTTAAAATAGAATTTGGACTTAGTTTTTCCGAAGAAAAAAACATCGCCCTTTTTACTCAATCCATCGACATGAGGTAGAATCCATCAGGAAAATTGGCTTTTCATAAATACGTGTTTTTTCGGAAAAACTACGTCCAAATTATAATTTTAATTTTAGTTTTTAAATTAGCCAATTTTGCCATTTTTCGACATTTCAAGAGTTGGTTTCTCAAAAACTGGACGTGCTAGAAAAATTTTATAGATGCCGTTCAAATCAACAAAAAAAAATCTATAAGAGGAGGTCGGGCCCGTTTTTTGAGATAAAATACGACCAATTTTTTTTTTTTAAAAGTGTAATTTGTACAAACAGCCTTTTCACTCATTTTAAGTGATTATATTGCAAGTACAGCAATTAGGTTGTTTGCACATCACTAATTTTAATTTTTTAATAAAAGAAGCACTCAAAATAATTTTCCATTCGTCGTTTAAATTAAACTGTTCATTGATTGGAAATTTTTATAATATTTTCAATATACACAACTTTGCGAATTCCCCCACACGTTTTTCTAACTTCTAGCACTTTACTTTTTTCCAAATTACTTTCTGTATAACTCATAAACTTGCTATTAAAATTCATTTCAAGTGAACATCACAGTAGGAGTATAGAATTGTAAATGTTTAAAATCCAGTAAATTTAAATCGCGTGATTTTTTTCACTTCTATAAATAATGAAAATTTTTTATAAAAAATAGCGCGATTTTTTTTTTTGAAAAATCGAAAATTGGATCAATTCAAATCAATACTTCGGCTCCGGCGCTTTTTTATGTAAAAGAGTATTTCAATATACATAAAATGAAAATTCTCAATAAAAAAACCGCGACTTTTTTTTACTATTTTCATCATCTGGCAGCACCAAGATCTGTGTTCATTTCCAACCCTTGCATGTAACCAATGAAATTTGTATGGTGAATTGTGCAACTTTAACAATTAATAACTTAATTTTTTGTTCTTCAAATTTGTACCGAATTAACGGAAAATGTTAATTATAAAATCAGTGGCAAATTAGCTGCAATTGAAAAAGTTGAATTTTGTGTAGTTTTTCCATGAAATGCTAAATTGTATTTACTAAGAAAACCAACAACTTTGTTATAGTGAAAAGTGGAGTTAGTGGAGTGCTGACAAGGTTTTTAATTAATTTTATGACAACACATAGGCTTGCTTAAGCTGAAATTAGTCGAGAACGCAGAACGTATACTTAAACGCAGTCTGTATACGCAGAATTTTGTCGATTACTGGAGCCCTCAGTGTTGCTTACTGCACTGTTGCCACTCTTCAATGCTTTTTCATAAATTTACCCTTTCAACCACAATTTTTCGTGCTAAAATACATTGTAGCTAAATATAAACTACTTAGTTTTCAACAAAAACCTTATTTAATAGTAAATTTCAAATATTTTAAACATATTTTGAATAGGAACTTATAACTTTTTTACCATCTGCAAAACTGACGAAGTGGCAACCATCTAAAGAAGGAGAAATCAGCTGACATGGAAAAATCTAAATTCCGCAGATTTCTGCGCTACGGGCTACAACTACAGAAAAATTCTGCGGTGTTGAGTTTTCATTTACATGGCGCTTTGGTTAGACGGCTCGTGTCAGCTGACACGGGTTTACGTACCGGTAGGTTTACGTTCTTGACTAATTTCAGCTTTAAGTTACCGTATTGGAAACAACAAAATGGAGCATTTCACGTATAAAATCAACAATTTGTTTAGCCTTGTTGGACTAAGCATTTATTTATCGTGAAATTCAAATATAAAATCACAGTTTGGTGGTCACTGTTTTCATTTACCATGGTTGCGGTTTCCTTTATTGCTGTTTTCACACCAACAACAACAGCAGCACCACACTATTGAGGGTAGTTTTTGCTTCACGCGGCCATATTGCATGCACTGCTTGTATCAACAGCACTGCATGCATGTTAGCGCCGCCCATAAAAAGGGTGTGGTTTTCTGCCATATGTAAGCGCCACCGACACAGATTTTCCATGAAAATTTTCTTCTCGAAATACACACACAAAAATTGACTGATTCGCATTTTAAATTTGTTGCTGAAACCGAAAGGACCACTGCTCCGCGTAAATTAAATTTGTTTGAAATTTTTTTCAATGGTTTGGATTCCAATGGGTGAGCCAGATGAGCTTAACTCCAACGTCGCTAACAAAAATGACACCAGCAATCCGGCGAATGCCACAAATGGCTTAAGAAGCTGTAAATTGGAAAATGGCTCACCGAATTCCATTGCTGAATCGAGGTCAGTTTCACCAAAAACGGGCACAGCAGAAGTTGCACCAGCAATGTTGCCCAGTTGCATGCGCAGCTGTGCGACTAATGGCAATTGTAGTCCACCAGCGCTGGTGCGTTTACCACCTACTCCCGCAGCCTGCTTGCATCCCAAGACTGAGTCAATTTCCGACGGTGATCTATCCGATTTTTCACTCAACGACACCGAAGAGGAGGAGGAGGAATTTCGCAGCTGTGTGCTCTCGAATGGCAGTCAGGGAGAAGGTGAGCGCCCATTGTTGGCTGAAAATACCTAATAGTTAATTTCTTATTCCACTTTTTCTCCCTCGTACAGCCTCGCGCTCCCAGTCAACTTCACCGCGCAACATGAACAACATCCTCCAGCCGCCGCGTCAAACAAATTCTCCTCCAAATAGCAGCAATATTTTGAAGAATGGACAACCCATTAGCGGTGCTCCAGTACGCAAAGTTTTCACCAATACACGCGAACGTTGGCGGCAACAAAATGTATCGGGCGCCTTTGCTGAGTTGCGTAAGCTGGTGCCCACACATCCGCCAGATAAGAAGCTCTCCAAAAATGAAATACTCCGCATGGCTATCAAATATATTAAGCTGCTCACAGGCGTCTTGGAGTGGCAGAAGCAACAGGAGGAGCTGCAGCAGCAGCAACAGCCTGCCAGCGGTAATACGCGTGGCAGCGGTGAGTTGAACAACAACGATAAGCAACGCATGAATGGGCATCATGTGCCTGCCGACGGCGTACGCCAGTCGCCGCCCTCACTGCGTCAGGTGCATTTGAAACAATTTCACTTGAAGTGTGAGCGCGGCGGTAGCGCTATAGTAGCTGGCTCTCAACGGAATAGTAGTCTCCTAATGATAGCTCCTGGTGCTATGAACACGCGTGCTATTAAAATGGAGCACTTGGATGCGGTCGAGTTGGGTGGTGCTGCTGGTGGTTTGCCTACCGTTGCACCTGCAGTGGGCATTGCAGTGCCTTCTCAGGCATCGAGTTCAGCTGGACGCGTCAATGGTGTCGCTAGCGGACGCAGCAATAAGCGGAAGTCGAATTCGAGCAATAAGGCAAGTGTGGATGTGACAAGTGAGAATATTAACCATAAGAAAAAGAAGGAAAATTGATAATATTTGGGGATTTTTAAAGTTAAAAGTTAAAGTAATCAAAAGGCTCGGTGTTAAGTTCTTTATGCACGTTTGCTCTAAGTGAAATTAAATGTAAAAAATTAAATATACAATTTGATAATGTAGTTAATTCACTTTATATTGCTTTTTGTGGCTTAAGGCTTCGTTTAAAGTGCATTCCTCTTCAACTTAGTCATAAAATGACTCACAAAGCGCCTAGTATTCAGTAGCCCAAAATCTGTGGATTTCCAGTTGTGCTCTCAGACAGTGTAAGTATTAGTGGTTGATTTTGTAACGGGTCTCTACGGGTGGTCAAATACTGAAAAATGAGCATAAAAGGCACCAGTTGCAGAGACCAACACTTCGTATTTATATTATATGCAGTCTTTGTTAAGCGAAGCTCACAAAGGAAGGCTACAGTAGTTAAGAAGCTATAGTGCATGCAAATCCTGTAGTACTATATATAGACTACATACTACAGTCCAATTAGAATGAGCATCGTGCTGCGCACTCTTTTACTAAGCGTTGACCCCGCTTACAGACTCTCGCAAATCTTCGACGTCATACCTACAGATGCTTATGCGTAAGGAAAGCTGGCCCTGCTTAGATCCGTGTACCTCAAATTTGGGACTTCAGAATTTTGGACCGCATTTCAAGCAGAAGTTGCTGATATAAAATAGTCACTCCACTAGATGCGTAATACTGGGGCTTAGATTTGTTGGTGCTACAGCCGAAGCTGGCGTGGAATGACTGGCTATACTTTTGACTCATCTGAGGGTTTTCGTATCTGTAACATACGGTCGCAAGGACACAGCGACATTGCTAGACGCATCCATTTGACCACCCGCGGGCGGTTATTGAAAAGATAGACTTCTCGACTCTCGACCAGAGAAGAATGGGATGCAGGACTGCCAGTAATAGAGGGGGTATATCTATCTGCACTGATAGTTCAAAGTTGAAAGAAGGAACCGGAGCCGGAGCTGGTGTCTACTCGAAGGACTTGCAGATCAACCAGTCCTTTGATCTACCAAACAACTGCAATGTCCAAGTGGACATCTACGCTATAGAGAGGGCGACTAGCGTTTTATTTAGTGATAGAGTTCCAGTAGACAAAGCCACTTTTTTTGTCGGCAGTCACGCAGCAGTGAAGGCAATAGGATCAAAAATAATAGTGAAATTAGGAATCGTACTTAAATGTCGCCCCACGCTGGCGTCACTGAGCCGTAGTAACGTCACTCTATGCTGGGTCCTCGGACATAGTAATATTGCGCTCAAAGATGCAATAGAAGAAGCGAATAGCTCCGTACTATCCCCGTTTAGTGATCACGTTAGGAAAATTGATGATTACACCGTGGCCGCGGCGAATGACTTGTGGAAGAAATGGGAAGACTGTGAGACCACAAGTTTATTATGGCTGCGGCTTAGTAGGGAAAACACAAGGGACATACTGAAATTCAATAGATCTGCAGTAAGATGCCTTAACGACGTCATCACAGGACACTGTGCTGCAGTACCAATGCTTCAAACGGTGACGAATACCAACAAGTACTATCTGCAGAAGCCGCCATGATAAGGACGAGGAAGAGTCAATTGATCACTTTCTGTGTCGTTGTCCAGTAGACGAAGCGCCTCAAGCAGTTGGGTTTACGCTTATTCAACGTTCTGGGCGAGGTAGCAGTGATTAATTAGAATAATGACTTGAAGCTACTCTTTCAATTATAGGTACGTGTCTCCTCCTGACACTCACTTAAAGAGGGCACTCACAATGGACAATTCTGTCGCGGAGTGAAAGTATGAAATATTCCACACACGCCCTCCTAACCTAACCTAACCTAGACTTGGCTTATTGGGAGCTTTGCGAAAGCCTCGACAAGCTAATTTCCAAGTTCCTTGTGGTCGCTGGACACTTTGGCTCTGAAAGAAATTTCTTTCGACATCTCCCAGACATCACAGGTTAATATATCTGGGCACGTCAATGCAGCTTAAGTGACTTTGGGAGATTTAATAAAAAAATGATAAGCTTCTCTTCAATTTTTCTCTCTTATTTTTATTAAGCTTCTATCAAAAGGGCATCTTAAACTACATACACCTTTGGTTATTTAAACGTTATATTATTGTTTTGGGAACCCTAAGGCACATTGTTTTAAAGGGGAAATGGCCTATCTCGAATTAGGCAACTTAAATTGGCGGCCACAAATTTTCACGGATTTTTTGTTAGTGATTACCATTATCGAAGAAGTGAGCAATAGAACTGAATATAGTATTAGAGGAAGTCTGTTCATTTCCCACTATTCTCGTATGGCTGCACCCGTCGAGCCACATTCTCAATAAGAAAATGGTCTACGTTAACTTCGAGCTAAACTCCAAATCCTAAATTAGAGTCAGTTTTAAGCTTTTAGCCAGCATTCTATAATCTGTAAGTGTGGGCTTGGTACTGGGCTTTATCAGCAGCTCATTCTACAGCATGCTCTGATTAACTTAAAGAACGTGTGACACTCAATCTTATTTTATCCTGAAAAAGACGGTTTCCCCACGTCATAGCTGATGAGTTTAAGAGGCGGTTTTCTATGATTTGAAAATTTTTCAACCTTCGAAAATTAGAGGAATTTTAAAATCATCGCTCTGGCAACAAAATCTTTTGAAAGTGTACAGATTTTCATGACTACGTCAGTACATACTTACATACATACGAACATACATAAAAGTTCAGCTTGTACATTTGTAGTAAAAGCTATCTAAAGCGCATGTGCTATTTGTAGAACAAATTTTACCCAAAATCTTGCGAAATTTATTTGCAAAGCTCATCAGTTTCAATAAAGCTCTAAGTGTGGTTAAAAGCTTCTTTGTTCCTAGACTGCTTTTCTGTTCCAAAGTCGCGTTAAGTTTTTCTTTACTTAAGCTCCGAGGGAGGTTGAAAGTTTCTGAAAGTTTGGTTCGTGTACTGAGCAGCTAAAGTTGCAAAAGAAGCTTGCTCAAGTTAATGGTTTTTGCCAAGCATTTTAGGAGTTCTGTATGTTTAGTAAATATGTATATTGCAAAAGTTTCTTCAGTCGGCACAGAGATACACGGCTTGTGGAAATTTTTAACTGAAATTTTCATTTTCAAATAGGATTCACTCCTCAAGAGACCGATCTGGTTAAGGAATGAGCTCTGGAAAATTTGAAGATCTCAACTACCGGTAAATCCAGGAAATTTACTGATTCAACGCGGTCAAAGAAAAGGGAAAGAGGTGCTGGCGCAGTAGGTTTAAGGGGCCAAGAGAAAAAGTCGTTGTTCACAAACCGGAGTTATGTACATATATATGTACATATATCAAGTATTTAACCCTTTAATGCCCCAGCCTGCCTCTAGGCGGTCCTCCCAAAAATCGCACTGGCGGCAAGATTTTTTTTTTACAATGGCTAATGGACATGACAACATATTTGCATAAGCTTTGAATGCTTTCAAAAGCTTTTTTTTATCACCTTTCTTCCACTCTACAAAAGCCTGCTTATTTGCAACGAAAAAAGTTTTGCTGGAAATTGCTCTATGTATTATCAAAGATCCATTCTGTTTTGGTTTTGGGTGTTCTCTATCGCAATAATAACTTTTTCTTTCTAACAGGTATGCTTATCTATTATTATTTTGAAATGTGTTTTATGTAAATAAAGGCTAGTTGAGCTTTGGAGCAGTAATTTCTTAATGAGTGCCTCAGTTAAACATTCTCATGTCACAGCTGAGCCCATGACTATACTGGCTCAAACAACTTTTTTTTTTATAAATAAGAAGCTCAAATTTATCCGAAAATGCTTATTTTCTGGACCGAAAAAAAAAAAAAAAAAAAATTTGCCTTGCCAAAAATCTTGAAGAATAGTTTTTTAATTTACTATTTAAACTTAAATGAAATTTTAGAATTATAAAAATTAATAAAGCGAAACAAAGGATGAGAAACAGCATGAAAAATTCTTCAAATAAAATTTTTAGTTTTCAATAATTTTTTTTTAACAACAAATGTTTACCAAAGATAATAAACATAAAAATAAATAAATAAATTAGACACAAAAACTAAACGCAAGTGTGATCATTTTTTTAAAGTTTTTTTCGAAATTAAGAATTACTTATTTAAAACTAAAAAATGTTTGTCATAAAAAAGAGGATTAAAAAACTTAGATTAAAAATAAAAAAAATTTAGGGAGTGCTCAAAGCGCTCAAAGTTTTCCACGTATTTTATATGGGGAAAAAACAAATCTATAATCTATAATCTATATTTCTATAACAATTTTTTCATGGTAACTATATTTTATAGGTCCTCCAAAACCCCCAGCAAATGCAATGGGGGGACCACTAAAAAATCTTTAATATTAAAAAATGGTTAAATAAACAAGTGGATATTAATATAGGAAGTCTCCTTAAGTTTTCCATAGTTTCCACAGTTTTCCGGTCGAAAAATATTGATTTTCAAGAATTTTATACCATTTTTACGAAAAGTTATTTTTTCCACATATGGAAAACTTTGAGCGCTGTGAGCACTCCCTAAATATTTTTTGATTTCAAAATAAAAAAATGGGGTTATATTTTTTCGGTTCAGAAAAATCCTAGGGGGTGGCGGCATCAAAACTCCGACTTTATTGTTTTTGGACCACTCTATTGTATACATATGTACTACATATGAAAATATATAAATTAAAAAATTTGGAAAAAAATTGAAAAAATATATGAAAACTTTTTCAAATAAATATTTAGTTTCCTCAAATTAAAAAAAAAAAAATTACCAAAAAAAACCTCGAATAAAATTTGAAAAAAATTCGAAAAATCTTAAATAAACTAAGCAAATTACAAAAAAAAACGAAATTTAAAAAGAATTAATTAAGTTTGAAAAGATTTAAAAAAAAAAATATATTAACATAAAGAAAAATTTGTACCAAACAAATTTTGGCCGAAAAAAGAAGATTAAAAAAAAGCAAGTGGAGGAATTTTGAAAAAATAGCTTATAAATATTTTTGTTTTACCCTTTTTTATTAACATTAAAAAAATAAATTAATTATGTACAACAAAAAACTATGATCCACAATTGTAGCTGCTAGTTTCTCACTTAAAGCTCTCATAGCACCAAAAGACTTTAAACTATTCGGATTTGTCGTAGCCAACTTGTTTTTAGTTTAAAGTTTTTTTGTCAACAGAAATAAAACCAAAATTTGATTTCATTTTTTATTCAAACTGTTTTTGAGTGTAAGACAGAACTCGCTCATTCTATACTCCAGTGAATTAAAACACCATATGTATTTATGTTGGGTTGCAGCTGCAATTTGGAAATTTTTATTATTTTTTTTCACTCCATTATTTTGTTTTTTGTTTCTTCTTTCATCTCCCATGAATTTTAAGGGTTTATTTAATTAACATTGCAAATAATACAAATTTAGATAGTAAATTCTTTAGTACAATTTTCTTACGGTAATTTTTCGCTATGTTACATAATTTTCAAATATCAATGCATCGCTGTATATGTATACATTTACGCTATATATAGTTTTTTTCAATTTACATACATAATAAAAGGGTATCAACACATTAAACGAGACGTAATTGTAAAATTCTTTGATAACTTTGCTTTAATACTGCTGGGGAAACTCCTTTTTACTTAATTATATAATTTTTTACACTTCCCAATTGTTTGGGTGTTTCCCCCATTTTTTTTTTTGCTGAATTAATTGCATTTGCTGCATGGATTGACGGTGTTGCGGGGGTGCCCGAATTGAACTCATTCTCGCACGAAATGGCTGGGTTGGGTTGGAATTTGCTGACTCACACTCGACTCGCGTTTTATAGATACTCCTTCCTCTTTTTCGACCAGCATACCACTTGCCTTCACCATCGCTGCTTTCTGCTTTCTTTACTTTGTTTGCTCTTCGTCCGCTGCCTTAGTATTCGTCCTGCAGTATTTCATTGATTGTTCGGGCATTTGTTAACGTCGCCCAGAGGGGCGATTGTACGCAGGCCAGCGTGTATGCCTCGGCGTCAAGTGAACGTGATTTGCGCATTGAGTGGCGTTTCTTGCTGGCGGCCCGTTTGGTGGGCGTAGTGGTGGTATTGCTGCCATCAAAATGCGTCTCCTGCACCGATTCGGTTTTACGAATTTTGAATTTCGTTTGCGAATGTGAACGCCTGTGTGAAGCTTTGCTCGTTGTTTGTGACACTGGCGCCGCCGATGCTGCTACTGCTGCTGCTGCTGCTACTGTTGGGGAGATTTGTAATAGGTGTTGTGGTTGTTGTAGCTGCTGTTGCTGTTGTTTTTGTTGTTTATCCACTAATTGTTAGCTTGAAAAGGACATCTTGTAGGATGAAGTCGTCTCCATGGGCGATTCGGCATTGAGTATTTCCGTTTGCGTTTGTTCTACATCGCTGCAGCGTTCCTCCACTACGGTATCGAGCTCGAGGGAGGTGAAACCCTGACTCAGGCTTCGTTCAGGACGTAAACTGATAGCTCGCGACGGTCGGTAATCTGTGTGAAGGAGAGGGAGAAAGTAAGTAGAAAAATTTAGTACGCATTCGAACAATGAAGTTACCAAGAAATAAAAAGTTAGACACCTCAACCGACTTACGATATTGGTAATTTCAAGATTTTTGGACGGTTGATTAATATATTTTCATCCTAGATTTATAACTAAATCAAAATAAACACGTATGAAGTCTCACTAAAATATCATAGTTTTAAAGCCGTTTTGTCCGTTTCAATATCGTAAATATATCTTAAGTTCTTCATAACAAACTCTGTAAAGCCCCCTGATTTTGCTTTAAATTAAGTTAAATTCATACAAAAGTTGCTTTGAAGCAAAAACCCTAATATCGTAAATCTAAGATCGTAAAATATTTATATATTAGGAATGGAAAAAATACTTTTTGAAAGTACATAAGCTTAATAGCCTTATTTCGTAATCTTGTTTTCATTTCCGTAACGCGTGGCATCAGGAAAACTTATTGTATATATTTCTAACGAAACTTTCAATATCGTTAGTATTATATCGTACGTAATTCTTTAAAGCTCGACAGGATTTTAATTATATGGGGCTTTTAAATGTAACATACTATATGTATGTATAAAATTTTAGGAGAATTTTATTTAAAAATAAGTTATATCGTAAATTTGTGCTTAACTATTTTTACATACATACTTAGCACCATAAAACATAATTGTGCATACCTCTTATGAAAATTGTAATATCGTAAAAATAATATCGAAAATGTTTGCTGCTTAAAATCAATTATAATTTAAAATCTAACAACCTGAGTAGTTTTCGGACATTCTATTTTCAAAAATGTTGTATCGTAAGATTTTCACATACATACATACGGATATATGTATGTACTGAGAAAAGTGGTTCTTTAAATAATTAATACTAACTAGAAAAGACTTGTAAAACGAATTTTAGAAATGAAAATTCAATATCGTAACTTCTATTGTGTAATTAAAATTGAAATTCATATTTTCGTAGGTCTATTCATATTTAGTGTTATTGAACTTCTTAAATGAAAGACTTATTCTAAATGTACTTTTGAAATTAAACAAAACAAGGCACGAATTTACCACTTAGCATGTTTCCCAATCATAAATCTATGGAATAGACACGTTAAGTATGCAAATGATATTTGCGAATCGTGAGAAATTATAATAGAAGAAAGAAAAGTGCGGGTGGAATGAAGCAAGCAGTTTCAAATTAAGGCAGAATTGCTAAGCCACATTTTCCCACAAAACGAATAAAGTAGATAATCGATGATAAGCTGAATGAAGATTATGCGCTAGATTGGTTATGTGGTAGTGAGAAGTCTAAGAACGTAATATGTATATTTAAAATTCAGTTGTTGCCAAGGACACTCACTGAATTTCAAATACATAAATCCAACTGCACAAACGAATATGTATGCCGCATTAAAACCCGAAGGTGATTGCGTCAAAAATAAAAAACTATTTAAAATCTTCCCTCGCACGCAAACGAACGATTTCCGTTAAGTTCAATGTAGATGACAAAGTATTCGGAAATAAAAAATGTATTAAAAAGCGCAATAAAAATAATCCAAAATCAACGAAATGTCGACAGCACCATGTTGGGGTGATTGTGTGAGCATATTTAAGTGCGCCTAAAAGTAGATCTGACGCGCAAATGCTATTGCGTTTGCTATTCAATTCAACTCACAGTTCCATGCACGTACAAACTCCCTGACGGCCATAAAAAAATAAAAAATTCACTGTCAAAGACACGCATTCACAGTTCACAGGAAGACATTGTCAGCGCTGCTAAAAGCCGCGAGTCATCAGCCACCAAGCGGCAGCTGGCTACTCTCATTGCTCTTGTAATTTTTGGCGGCGTTGAAGTTGTTTCCGAACCTGTCGCTGACAGCCAGATGTGCTGATGAACTCCGACATTTCGGAAGTGCCTGTTGTGGGTCATGAATGTTTCATGAACAGTAATAACAAGGAACGCGAGAGTACATAGGCAACGCACGCTTGTGTAAAACATACTTTTAGGCGCTGTGCGCCACTAAATTAAAATTGACAATTATCGACCAGTTGCATGGGTAGGTTACGAGATTAAGTGAACGGTTAAATTAATGCACTTTTTTACAAATTCTAATATGAAATTAGTCCCAAAAATATTCTTAAATAATTTAAACCCAAAAGTAACGACACAGTTTTTTTAATTTTTGAAGGGAAAAAAAATTGTTTGAAGAGGGTAATATCTTTAATTTAATATCGTAATTTTTTTGTGTAAAAGGTATATTTACTTAGTACTTTTATCTAAAGATTTCAGCTGTTTTTTGACAGAGTTTAAGTCACTATTTTTTCTAATTTTTTGTGTAAAAAGTATATTTACTTAGTACTTTTATCTAAAATTTTTCAAGTGTTTTTTGGCAGACTTTAAGCAACTATATTTTCTCATATCGTAAAATATGTTGCAATACAAAATTAATTGCGTTAAAAAAAAAGTAAAAAAGCAACAATTAGAGTGTAAGAATTGTAAAATTAGTAAAATCTATCGTAAAACCCATATCGTAAAACTTATGTCGTAAAATATATATGTATCGCGATTTTTCAAAATAAAATAAAGGGTATATGATACTTGATATTATAGATAAATCTCTTTTTCTCTCTCTTTTTAGATGACGATTTTCTTATTAATAATTTTTTGTAGTTTACTGAGTGCTTTTGAAGGTCTTATTCAGCCTACCTCAAAATACCAGAAAATATTTCTAGCAAATATTAATAAGAAAAATATTGATAGAACCATAAATCCGAACATTTTATAGATAAATACATATGTATGTATATCGTATATGTATTAATGGAAGAAGTAAGCTTTTTTATAAATTTAATTCTTTCTTTCTATAAATTTGAAACTTAGTTGTGAAAAAAACGATGAAATTAAAAGGATAATAGATAATATCGTAAAAAAAAATTTTTAAGTTATGCCTCTTAGCAATCCATTTGGCAATAAAATTTGTCTTGTTTTGTTGCAAAATTTTAGACAAAACACGTTAAAAAAAAACAATATCTTATAAAATAGTTGATGACAAAAAGGTCCTCACAAAAATCTAACATGGTAACTTTTTACCAATATCGTAAACAAAAAATGGTCTAATACTTGCGTTCCACTATTTTTGCAACATTCATTTACTTTCATATCAAAAATGTCCACAAAATACTCGTAACGCATTGAAAAATACAATGTCGTAAATTATGGTTTATAAAAGTAATTTCTTTTATATCGGCTAAGCATCCAAAGATGGTTTTTAATTCGTTGAAAACAAAAATTTTTAAATTAAACTGAAAACGTTCTAAACAGCATAATGTCGTAAGAAATATTTTATTTAAATAACAGATTTTCACAATCTATTTAACAGACACTTTTTTGGATTACCTTCTTGCACTAAAAATCTATTATACTAAATTAACATACCAATATCGTAAGACGAAATACTTGCGTGCCACTATTTTTGCATACACAATTAGAAGTATATTATGAAAAATGTAGAAATTTCTAAATTTTGTAGCGAAAAAACATATCGTGCACGTTTTCTTCTAAAAATGTCTAATTCTAAATTTTTTGTTTTTACAATAATAAGTACTAAAATAGTGCAGCAAGCATCAGTAGCAAAGTAAAAAAACAATTAGAAAAAAGTCGATTGCACAGAGTAGAGTAAAATTGTACACAATCCTAGGGGTGTCCTTATTTTTAAAAGTCAGTTTTTCACTTACTCATTAATTGAAAATAAGCACACCCCACACACACACATAACACTTAACAACTCACTAAGCCTATGTATGGGACTAAATCTGACCAGGCTCACAGCGTGGTCCTGCATATCGTAATTCCGACGACGATCACGTTCACGTGCCAATTTCGCGCGACGCCGCAGGCAACAGATGACGAGTAAAGCCAATATGGGGAAACCGAATATACACGAAACGATGGGTATCACAATAGATTCGGGCGAAACTGCAATGAGAAGAGAAAAGAGAAAGAAAGCAAATGAAAAATATATACATAAATGGAGTAAATATTTTTTATGCTTGATTTGTATGTTTCGTTCTAAATATGTACATACATATGTACGTATAGAAATACTAGTCGTGTAAAATGTCGCAGCCACTTACAAACCCATCTACACATACATACGTGCATTGCATATACATACATACATTTGTATAGTCTAACAGTCGCACTTGTAATTCGAATAGCACTTCCCTTTTCAACGGCATTTAATTGAGTGTAAATGTATTGTGTGGGTGTGTGCGACTCGAATGAAAGTAAGTGCATGGTATGTGTGCATCTGTGTAAGTGTGTGTTTGCCTTGTAGTTCATTTTAATCCACTCAATTAAAATGTTTGACATTTGATCCAGCTGCGGTTGAGATTTTAAGCGGTTCTAAAAATAAGTATTTTTTCTTTAGAAGGACTGCTTGGAAGTACAATATGAGCAGCGCCTGAGTACACATGCACTTGTGTTGGAAACTTGAAATATTGTAACTTGGTGTTTTATTTTTTCACTACTGTAGAATTTGCAAGGGAATGCGATTTTTCCTAAAATTTAAAAGCAGACATTATATTTATAAGTAAGTGGTATCCTAATACTCCGAAAAAAGAACTGATACTTGTGATTTTGGAAGACAAATATCGTATCGCTATCGTATACTTGCGACACACACTAACACACGTCAGCTATATACAACTTCATTAAGATTTAAGGAATTAAAAATTAAGTGCCCACTTTTAAGAGGTTTTTATAGCTAGTCTGTCTTTTTTTAATCACAAATATGAAGCGAATAAAAAATAACTAATATATTTAAAGCTACATAAATTAAGAAAATAATATAGTTTTTTTTTTAAATAAAAAATGTAGAAAAAACAAGAAAGTACGTAATTTTAAAATTCTTACGATACAAATAAAAGAAAAATTAAAAAAAAAACTTGTTAAAGATAGAAGTATGAAAAAAGTTAAAATAAAAAAAAAACATTAAAACTATTTTAAAATTGCGAATTCCATAATTTCAAAAAAATATAAATATAAAACAAAATTTTTTTTTTAATTTACGGTACAAAAATCTTGAAAATTTTTAAATATTGTTGATATTTAACTTAACGCTTTTATAGCTAAAAGAAACTGGAAAACTAAAATAAAAACTTTTGAAAAATAAAAATTAAACAAAACATGTTTAAACCAAAATGTAAGGCAAAAAATTAGGTAGAATTTTTACATTACGAAAAAAATCAAATGGAAAAATATTAAAACAAAAATTTTTTAAAATAACGATTATATAAATGCCAAAAATTTTATTCAAAAAACTGGCAAATTAAATAAAAATAAACTGAAAATATTTGAAAAATAAAACTATAATCAAACTAACAATTTTTTAAAGAAAACATTTAAACAAAAAATTAACAAACAAATACAAAAAAAAAAATATGTTGAAACAAAGAATTTTAACAACGAGAATAAAAAAAAATAATAGGAAAAAACATTGAAAATTAGAAATATAATGAAACTAACAATTTTTTAAAGTAACCATTTAAAAAAATTAACCAAAAAAATCACATCAAAAAAATATTGCAACCAAGAAATTTTGCAATGATAATAACTCTTGAATATAATGAGAATAATATACAAAAAAAAACAGTTTAAATCAAAAGTTCTATTAAAAAATCTGCAAATTAAAAAAAAAAAATTTATGAAAATATAATGATTTAAAAAGATTTTGAAATTAAAATTGATAAGTTAAACTTAAAATTTAAGAAGTTAAGGACTAAAATATTCCAATAATAATTAAAAAAAAAAAATATTGAAAATTTAAAACCTTTTAAAATGAGAAATTGGTAACGCAAAATTAAAGCAAAAATTTTAAGTAAAAAAATTTAGGAAATTAAAAACAATATTGAAAAGATTTAAGTATTAAGAAGCAACAAAATATTGAAATTAAAAATGCAAACAAAAATTTACTTTCGAATGCAATATAATTATAAATGAAACACTAAAAAAACTAAAATAAAATGAAGTCAAACAATTTTTGTATTAAAAAAAATAACAAAAAAATATAGAACGTACATATGTAAATACACTTCAAATAGAATGAAAACAATTATGGAATGCAATTAAAAACTAAATAATAACCACAAATAGGCGAAACAAAGAAAAAAGTAAAAAAAAAGTGAAGCACTTTCAAAAATGAAGTTTAAGGGTGACAGATGCTGAAACAAAAAAATTCAAAAAAATTTTCATAAAAAAAAACTAATATTCAGATTATGTGAGGCAATATGAAATCGGGTTTATGAGGGACTACCGTGTTACTCTGCCGACATTGCATATTTTTAGGCACAGTTTTTGCCTATTTAGAAACTTTTCGCGATACAATTCTTCTATCTAGAACCCCACCGCTAAGCTTGTCGGGGTAGTATAGCAAATAATTGTATATTCCTAGGCGCTAATATTAAAACTTGTATTTTAAAGCCACAGAGACTGCCAAATGTTAGTAGATATGTGGTACCTCCAAACAAAAATTTCGCAATTTCGATATCTACATAAATACGAGTAGGACTTACATTGTCCATATAAGAGCCAAGAAGACAAAAAAGTTTACCTCATTTCGTATGAAAAATTCTCAAATTCTCAAAAGCCTGCAACACATCTGGCAGCTATTGGGTTGGCAAAACAAACTGAAACTCGTTTAATTACAAGCAACCGAAACCTTGATATGCCGCCCCTAAGCAAATTAACTATGTTTACGCTGTCAACCTCATTAAATTGCGTGTTAAGTGACACAGAAAGATACTCGATATACAAATATATATATCAAACACATAAAATATGTTGCATACTTTCAAGCTCACGCTGATGCTAGCTTCAGCGACTGCGTACATACATAGCTGACTTACCACCCGCTGAAACTGGGTCGTTTATGTGACTTTTGACTTTGACGCTTCATATCTGTGCTAAATTAAATATCTACTTAACACAAATTTACCACCTACTAAAGCAAGCACTTTTTCGCAGCCACTGACGCACAATGACATCCTCATCTGCTGTCGACGTGCACTTGTCATTCACATTAATGTAATATAACTTTTGGTTGTCAGCAGCAAAGTTTGCGATTCGCTATTTTTTTTTTTTTTTGGCAAATAAGTGACATTAATAACAGGCAACATGGCACGAATGTGGGGAATGAACGACAGACCGAAAAATGGCTGCTATAAACCAAAAAAGACACTTAAAGGTAGCGCAGATACAGATGCGCCTATAAGTATGCGGCGTTTGCTGCCATTAAAAGGTATGCTTTTAGGCGCACAACCTCCCTCTGATAACAAAAAACTCATCACCTTTGCGAGACATTCCAACTTTTGGTTTCCTATCTCGTCGCCGATTGTCGGCTGTCGTGGCTGACATTTGATTTTTGTCACTTTGCGGCACTACACAACTTCCTGCACCGACTGCCATACATACTGTCTGTTGCTTTGTCGTCCTTATGCCACCTATTTTCTACTTATTTATGCGAAGCATTTTTTTTTTGTTTTGTCTTCCTTTATACAATATGCGCTTTTTACCCGCCTACTCATCAGCTGCTACCTCGTTCATTGCCCCTTAATGGCTTTGTTTTTTGTTTGTGCCACATTTTGTTGTGGGCTTCGCTGCGCGCTGGCTGCTTGCCGCTTATCTCGGTCGTATTGATGGCGGCTGGTTGACGTTAATTGAGTTTAATGATGCATGGTGACGACAGCGGAGCACGGCGCGCTCCTTGGTGATGCAGCCAACTCGGCATACATTGACTTTGTTTTTCGCAATAATATTATGTTTTTGCTTTTTTATATGCTTCTGCTTATATTAGCCTTTTTTGTTACTATTTTTAGCTTTTTATCTATTTTATCCCGCTGCCTTAGCCTAGGCTTATTATCGAGCTGGTTTTTCTCCATTTCTTTTGTTGCTCATTGGCCTTGCTGTGACATGGCATTGAGCGAAATTTATAGTTATCGAAAAATTATGCAGCTTATTTCTGTTTTTATTGCATGGAAATACATAGAGTAGTTATACTTGAAATGTTGGAGGCCAGCTCTTAATAGGGCGGGAAAATTTTAAATTAGGATATCAAGCTGGCATAAAAAATTAATGATTGAAGTGAAAAGCGCGCAAAAAATATATAAATTCTGAACGACTGTTGATTTTTAGTTAAATAGTAAATATTTCAAGGGTATTCAGTAGCGTAACTTTAACCTTGCAACATCAAACTGGAACACCAAAGTGTAGCCCGGAATTCATAAAACTTCCCTCTGGGTTGGCTACTTTTACTGTATCTTTAAGCTATATATGAAAATAGAAAGCTATCACTCTTCGGTTGAGAGAAGCATGGTGTGCAAGTTTTCACCTAAAAATATCATTGAGTATTGAAGTGAATTGAGGTGAAATGCGTTGAACAACATAACAGAATATAACATAACACAACTTAACATAACATAACACTACACAACACAACACTACACAACACAACGCAACACAATACAACACACCACAACATAATATAACATAACATAACATGACATAGCGTAACGTAACGTCACATAACATAACATAACATAATATAACATAACATAACATAGCATAGCATAGCATAACGTAACATAACATAACATAACGTAACATAACATAACATAACACAACACAACAACCCAACACAACATAATGCAACACAGTACAACATAACATAATATAACATAACATAACACAACATAACATAGCTTGATTTTTTTGTAAAAGAACAGGCTTTAGTACAAACTAGGAGTGCCAGTTACTGTTGAAATTCAACTGTTTTTCTAGTTTTTTAAAAGCCTTGGAAAGATTTTCCAACATAGCACGTCGTTTGATTTAAGGTACAAAATTATTTACTACTACTCTCCTACTTTGTAACTAAAACGTGAATAAAATTTTTTATATCTTTGAAAATTTTTGGAGGATTTCCAGTTTTTCGATAAATTTCTATAATTTGATACATGTATATCGATAATTCGGTCAATTTCAAAATCATTAAAATCCGATAACTCAACAAATTTCGATAACCCGACTAATTTCGAGAACTGCGTTCCGAAGGATCGATAAATTTCGACTTTACTAACTTTGGATACCTCTATAAATTTCGATTGCTCAGTTAATTTTTATAGCTGCATATTTTTCAAAAGATATTGATAAAATTCGATAAGCCTTGATAACGCAATAAACTTATGTAACCTTGCAATTTCGATAACTTGATATATTCCAAAAACTTCGATTCGATTATCAAGAGGAAAGAAAAAAGGAATTCGCGTCTCAATTCTAGGCTTAGCTACTATACCATTACAACAACGTCGAGCGCTCAATTCAGTATGTTATGCAGCCATATCTACGTTTTACGTGGTGAGTTTGATTAGCATCAGGATATTTGAATTTATCGGCTAGTAACTTTAAATGCAACACAGCTCTTGTACACTACGACCATTCGTTAATACACTGCTCAAAAAATTTTGAGCAAGCTGCTTCATTTAGTTTGTGTTTGGAAGTCATTAAAGGCAGAAAAAAAATTAGTTGGAGCCGCACTAACTCATAACTTGGGCAACAAACTCCCCATTCCAAATACTACCACCTCCGCGTATTTGCTGTTTCCAATCTTGCATAAATGGCAGGCCCGATAATATATTTGGGTCGAAAAGACTTCCAACAAAAAAAATTAATTTTTGTTACTGATGGATTAATGCCAACCTTATCCTCACTCAAAAACACAATTCCATGGTAATTAATCACGCTGCTTGAGGTAAATAATGTCATAAACATTATTTGCATTTATATTTCAAACGGAAAATTGATGAATTGATGTTTTGGGAAACCAAAGCTAAAAGGTTGCAAATGGGTAATCTAAGCAGAAAGGAAGTTGAAAGCGGCATAAAGACAGCAAATTAGACGAGTGAAATATATGTAGCAGAGCATTTCTAAGAAAAATGTATGCCATTAAAAATACTGAAATGGTAATTAAAACCGATTTCAATAAGATTTGTGTTTACCGAAAATATGGAAATTTAAAGATAGATATATCGTTTGGAAAAAGGTATCCTTTTCTAACAAAGTTTCTTTAACTCAGGAAATGCATGCCCTGCAAAACAGGAAAAAATAATGAAAACTTTATACAAAATCGTATTGATTTAAAATTTTTTTTTTTTGTTGAAGGCGTTTTGCATTTTTTCCATTTAAAGTATTTTGGAAAAAAAAAATTTTGTATGGTAGAGACTGCGTGAAAAAAAAATCCTATAATCAATGGTATTTTCTAGGCACTTAAAACTTGTACTAACAAAATTGAGAGGGCTACAAATCTGCATACTCAAAAAAATTCTAAAATATCTGATTAAAAATTTGAAAATTTGCTGAAATTTCGCGAGTTTTGCACAATGTTTAGGAATTATATTTTTATGTTTTTTGTTGTAAAATTGATGCATATATTGTGAAAAATTTGCTGTGCCAATACTTTGTTCCGGCAGTGTACATAAATCAAAGCGAGCAGCTATTTTTGATAAATTACAAACTTGACCTTGGCAATGCGAACATATCAAAAGCACACACACTTCGAGGCTACTCATTTGCTAATTTAATTGAATTTGCCAGACAAATATCAGTGAATCGATGGAAATGGGCGACAAACGAATGAGCAGTGACTGTGAAAAATACATTTATACCAACAAATCCAATTGGAAAATTAAATTAGATGAAAGCCAAGACATGAAGCTCTTTGGCTGCTGGTGATTAGACAGCTAGAATCGGAGAGTGCCGCATATATAGGGAGGGACAGTGAATCTGAGCTTTGATACATAGCGATTAAGGAAAGCGAAAAAAGCAACAGACGTCAACAAAAAGTGATTTCCGAAAGCAAAATGAATAAAAAGTGATTAAGGAAAAGACGAAGGCGGAACGAGAGTTGTTGTATGTAAAAGGAAGTGGCTTACTGAGAGTCAACAAAGCGAATGAATGATGAATACCAAAAATAGGGCATGGATACCACAAAAATAGGACTTCATTGTGCGGAGAACTACTAGCGTTGGGTGGAGGCTGGAGAGAAGCAGAAGCAAAGCACTAAAGCGTAATAAGTCAGACTGAGATTTGCATTGAATGCGAACGTAGAAAACAAAAACGAATGCCCCAATCACGAATAGGCGATTTTATGATTTTGGCCAGCAGTGGTAAGTGTGATCAATGGCAGGAAAGAATTTGGCTGAATACGATAAACCGGCGCGGGATTGAAATATAGTACGAGTATGTATACATTTATAGGAGATAAACCAAGCTCAGACGCATAATTTTGCTCACTTAAGCGATAATCTTTTACTTTAGTAGTACAACTAGATAGTTTTTATAAGGTTGCCAGCCTATTTGAAAAAATGCTAAGGACATAAAATATCAAAGTTTTGGTTTTAATCGTTAAAAATCTGTGTTTTCGTTAACAACAAAAAAATACCAATCTTTTAAAGTATTTATTAAAAAATATTTTTGGAGCAGTGTTGCCACACATTTTCAAACTAAAGTTTTTTATTTTATATAATAAAAGAGTATCAGTTCAATTAATGAATAAATATAAAAAAAGATTTCACTACAGATTTTTTTTTTATATATTGACATGTGTTTGCCACCTTTTTTAATTATTGCAAAATAATCAAAAATAATGTGTGATATGTATATTTTATGTATTTTTTTAACAAAGTTGCCATTAAGTTATAAGTTTGAAACTTTTAGCTTTTCTGTTATTTCAATAAGTATTTAAATTTTTTACCAGAGTTGCCACTAAGTTATAAGTTTGAAAAATTAAATTTCGAATTTCTTACGTCGTTAACAAATAATAATTTTGCTAGACATGTTGACACCAAAAGAAAATTTTTTATCTAAAGTTTGGAGGTGTCCAGTGTCTGTCAAATGAGATGGGTTGCTATTACATTTGATATTGCCACTTGGTAAAGAAACATGGTATGTAGCAATATTAAATGTAATGGCAACCCATCTCATTTGACAGACTCTTGACACTTATCCTTGCGCGTTATTTTTTTTTCGATTTCCAAACCGTTGAACCGAACCGAAACCCCGATTCAAAGACCAAAAAACCCGCTTTGTTGAACCAATTCAAAAGTGAAAAAACGGTACGAACCGCTGAACCGAACCGACCAAATTTTTCATGCGGTTCACGTACCTGGTTTTAACACCGATTGGCAAATAGGAATTCTTTTTATTAATCAACCCTACCCTACAAATGTGAATAATAAAAAAATGTGGATCCAAGTCCATCCCGCACTTTCTGAGATTTGCGCGTACAGAATAGAGATGCCAGATCGAAATAAAAAAAATCGATTTTTAAATCGATTCGAATCGAAATAAAAATAATCGATGCAGTGAGAAATCGTCAAAAAATAAACCGATCTCCCAAGATCGATTCATATAATTAGCCAAAAACCGTATTTGCTTATTTTTCTTAAATAAACAAAATACGGCATTCGGACCCACACTGAAATTACAAACCTCATTGTGAGTATTTTTTTAAAACATGCATTGCTATAAAGGTTTAAATATCTAGATTTATCAGGTAGTAGGGATGTCGGAAAAACATCGAAATATCGCAAATATCGATGGGTTACCTCGATGCATCGAAAATTTTCCACTCGATGTATCGATGCATCGATGTTTTTTTAAAACTGACATCTCTAGTACATTTAACCGTCATTCCAGTTTTTAAATTGTACAAATAATAGTGGTGATATTGACCAAAAAAATTAAATGGCTCCAAAAAGTTCCGTTAGAAATATAATTAGCTCAGTTGCAGTAATTTATTTCAAATTTTCTACATTTGTGCTAATAACATATTTTGTTGTGAAACATTACCTGAAAATTCCTATGGAAATCGATGCATCAAATCAAAGAAAAAACATCGATGTATTTTTGCCACTGACATCTCTATCAGGTAGCTAATAATCCGTAAATACCTAAGTGAAACTGACAGGTTTTTCTATATTAAGACAACTACATATATGAACATTCAACAGAAACTTTATAAACTCTTAGCGCTACTTAGGAAAATTGCAATTTTTTTTCGAATTTATGTTTTTTTTTCGCTAACTGCATATTTCATTCCATAATTACCCTTTAAAACAAATTTAAGTATTAAGTATGTAGTTTCTATACAAAGTATGCTCGATTAAATTTTCATATGAATGAAATGCCTGGCATCGACAAAACAAAAAAAAAAATAGCCAAAAATCAACGATTTTTGCAGCCACTTGAAGCTTGCCTTTTATTATACTAAAATTGAAATTGAATGGGCTACAAAACTGCATCTCCTAAATTTTTCTAGAAAATATTAATAAATTAATAATGACGCTCACTTGCATGCTTTGTAATGCTTTATTTTTTTTAATATCATTCTGCTCCATTCTGCGCTATGGCTTTTTTTGTTAAATACGCTAGCGCAAATACTCTAAATTACAGCTAGAGGCAATATCCAAGCCCCTTCATTTTTTTGTGCTTAAATTCAAATTTGATTTAAATTTTCTATATTTTCCAATGCAATGAGAAAAAATCGAATGTCGATTCTCGATTTTTTCGGATCGATTCACTGAAAAAACTAAAAAATCGACAAAAAATTTCATCGGGAGGCCTCGATTAATCGATATTCGATTTAATCGATTTATAAACGGCATCTCTACTGCAGAGGTGCTCGGCTTTTTATTACAGATGATACTTTTTAATAAGAGTTGGAAATTTATTCTTGAAACATTACATAGCACGTAAGTTTAGTCACACTAAACTTTACATGATACTACAATTTAAACGCTGTAGAGAATTTTAATAATTTTAATACGATATTTAGCGGATAACGTTCCACGTGACGCAGCTACCAGTGTTGATATTTTAAGTACAATTGTACTTTTTTCAGTACAATTAATTTTAAAAAGTACAAACGTACAATTTGCCGATTTTAAGTACAATTTCAACAGCGGAATTGAAAAAATCTTTGCAAATGCAATTTAGCTAATGGCGATCCTGCAGAAATAGAAGTAATTGAGCAATTTGGGGTTTAAAAGTAAAAAAAAATGTATGTAAATTTCATGCGTTGAAATTAAAAATTTCTATTGAGGATTTCCATTTTATCGATAGTGATATCATTTTATGGGATTTACTTTCATTAATGTGAACTGACATATATATTGTATTAATTTTTTATCATTATTGTCTACATCTTTGACAAAATTACACGGTCACCCGGTATTTATTTTATTTTTATTTTTTAATTAATTTTAATATTTTTTTTTTTATAAAATTTTAGCTCATTTTCTAACAAAAACCTTACAAATAAAAAATCAACAAAGTTTCATTTTCACAGTTTTTGTTCAGAGTTTGTAGCCCATTTATTCTAGTATAATAATCTGCAAGTTTGAAGTGTCTAAAAGACACCGTTGATTTTTGGAATTTTTTTGTTTGCGGTGTTGCGTACTTTCTTCCATATAACGAATATTCGCATTTTATTTTATGTGGATAAAAATGCGCAACACCGTTGTTGATGTTTTTCTTTCAATAATTTAAATTATGTTTTATTTTTATAGTTTTTGTTAGACAATGTTATACTTTTATAAAAATTAATAATTAAAATTTGCTTGGAAAAAATATAATAAATAGCCCAAACCGGCTGACCGTAGCATTTTCTCGCGGGGTTTACTTTAAAAAATGTGACTTATAATTCAAGAATTGATTTGTGTATAATTTAAGTTAAACTGTAAGCTTAATGAAACTTGCTTTAACTTAGTTGGACTTTCTGACAAAACTGGCTATGACTCTATAGGCTAGCTCAATTATAAGTTACGTTAAATTAAGGCTACACTAACTGATGATGTACAATGAATTGAAAAATAAATACACTGCAATAGACAAAAAAATTGGCTTTGTTTAGTTGCAGGAAAAGGGAGGTAATGCATTGACTGAAATGGTGAAAATTACAGTTAAGCTCAAAAAGTTGCACTTTTTGTCATCAATTTAGTGCAATTTAAACATTTCAAATATCTACACTGGCAGATACCCGTACAATAACCATAACAACAAGCAGCGTTGAATTAAAAAACAACAGTCGAATGAAATTAAATATGAAATGTGTATCAACATTTTCAGCGACAGAAAGCCTTCATTATGCAGGTGGGAATAGATTTTCATGCAAATGTATGTAGATATATGAGGATATATGTATGAACATGAATATGAATTCACTTGAAGCGCGTGAGTGTGCGTAGCACTAAAAAGCGACGAGAGGGTGTATTCAGTTTGTAGGACAACCGCTTCATAGCTCAATAGCCTCTTGCTGATGAAGGTTATCTACCGGTAAGTGAAAGAGTCACGCAAAAGCAGGAGGATGTATAGGCGAATGATCGCCACCCACTTCACTCCATGTTGAATTGTCAGCTGAATGAGCGACTTGAATGAGCGATGGATGGGCAGGGGAATGAATGAACAGCAGCAATAGCAACAACGAATGAATGAGCACTTAAATGGGCAGATACATTGTTGTAGCACACAGCGCAGGCAACGAAGGACACGCAGCAATAAGTTGGTCTCGAGTGGAGAATGGTGGCAAGATGGCGAAATGGATGCTCAACGGATATGACATAGCTGGTTGTTGGTAGCAGCTTTTGAATGAATGCTGGGTTGAAGTGCGACTTGAATGGAAGGTTGCATGCTGCTACATCAACATAGGCGAGCAAATGACGATGAAGGAGACAGGGAGTGGTTTTCCGTGCCGCTATTTGCGGAATGTTGCGTCGAATGTAATCATGCAGGGCAGAGTGCTTGTTGTTTAACGACCAGCCGAGCCTATGAAAATATTTTAACGACTCAAGTGGCGGTTTAGCATGTTGAGTAAACAGCCAAAAAACAAAAAAAAAAAAACCATTAAGTACAGTTGGATGGCAGATGAGCTGTGGTAGATGACGGCGGACTATTAACAGAGTAGAGGGTTGCTTAGGATTTACGGTTGCAAGTTTGCATGCATGCGAGGAAGAATGCAGTTGATAGTGCGCTATTTTGGCAAGCAGCTATGAGGCATTTTTTAAGAAGACCGTGAATTTCGAAGGTAATTTTGAAAGCATATTTCTGCCGAAAGGATGACGTGACTAAGTGCAAGCAAAAAAGGAGGTGCAGCGGGTTTTTGTGTGTTTGAAACACAACAAGAGAGATAATAACAACAGAAGCGTGGGTAGGAAACTAAATGTCTAGCCTAGAAAAAAATGTAAAATGTTATCTTCAAAAGTCTTTAAGGGTACAAAATGTTTGCCTTGAACTGTTTCCACGTACCCAGTGGAAAGTTACCCGCTTCTCATGCACCCGACTTCACCTCTTAAGCTTTCATTAAAATAGTTTTAGAACTCAAAATTTAAAACAAAAACAATAATTAGTGCATCGGCCACTTGCTTTGCTAAGCTTCCTCTTGGATTGGTGGAGTGCGAATGGTTGATGGTTTTTATGAGAATATCAAACTTGAAAACAACTTCTTTTGAGATGTTTCTCTGCCCAGCGAACGAAGCTTGGTCCTAGCGAATGGTGGTGTACACCTTTAATCACTCGACCGCGACAAATTCGGAGCGCAAAAGTGGAATTTCGAAATTCAATCGTATTTTTTCCTTCTCAGCACATACTTCCGCCACCAGCAACCAATTAAGTGCTGGGTACAAAGCCCTCAATTCGCTACACGGCAGCACATTTTGAGCCGACAAAGAGCCCCGGCTATCAGGGTAGAAGGCGATTGGCCGACCATTGGTCAACTTTTCAGCGCCACTGTGGTAAAGTGACACGTAGTGGAGGAATCTGTAAAAGATCTAGAACGAAGCTTTACGCGCGGCTCTACTGGTGATGAAGGAACACAACATCTCGCTATCGAAGCATTTCCACGTGGGATATCAATGTTTGGGGATAACACCAAAATGCTTTGCTTCGAAATGAACGGCTCCTCGACACATGAGACACCACGTGCGCAAAAATAGAACGAACATAGAGCCATATGTAGACCTTCCACTCGATAAAGCACGATACAAAGTAGAACCCAGAAGTTACAAGCATATGCCGAGTATATTGGTAAAGTCCTTACAACACTCAACACCTTCACGCATGCATCTATAGTCCTAAGATTCTCAGGCTAGCCGAGTCAGGCGACGAGGAGTACAACGATAACACTAATTGTTTAGACCGCCCTACTACAACACATAAAAAGAAACGCCAGGGCGGAGTTGTTCGCATGTTGCGCATGGGAATAAGGAGAAGAGGGCTGTACTGGAAGATACCCAGTATCAGAGGTATGTATATGGTGGGTGAGAAGATCATCTGCCGTGCTGTGCAGTGGAACTCTACGAATGCTAACTGGAAAGGAAGAGGGTCCTGCCTCCGAGTCTTCTTTAGGCAGGCAGCGGGTGTGTTTTAGGACACCGGATCCCAATTTCGGAGTCTTTCCATCGACAATGGTTCCGATTATACGTAGTCACGAGTAACGTCGATGATATTAGCTGCGAATCTGAGATGTTGTTACTCTGTGAATCATTCCGGCTTTTCACGTCTGCGTCAGCCCGCCGGAGGATGGAGAACAAAAAGAAGCTAAGCAGATATCATAAAGCTAAAAACGGGACTGAGACCTTATCAAAAAGTACTAGAGGTCAGCTGCACTAAAAGCAAAAAAAAGGTCAAGCAACTTTCGCTGTTGCAGCAACAGCCGAACTCACCCGCTATCAGGGCGGCATATTAGTTAGAGCTGGGCCCAACGAGGCGTCGAAAAGGGTCGAAAACGGTGAAACCTCAGAATTCATTCGAATCCCCCATGCATCTGCAGGTGGCCATTATCGACCAAATGGACCTTGACAGGTAAACTCAAGAAGTTTACCGGGAGTTTAAGGTATTGCCTTGATTTTCATTCACTTTCAGAGGCAATACTTTACAATTGCTATACAGTTTACAGACTGTTTAAAGTTACTTTGGTTGCCGCGAATTTTTATGTTAGCATTTTTGAGTGCCATTTTAAAATACACTTTTAAAAGACACATGAAAGAAGGAAACGAGGAGTATCATCTTTTGAAATCCGAATTCATTTAAAAGAAGCCTATAAAATATTTCATTAAAATCAGCGCAGGTAAAGTCAAACAGACAATCCGATAGTGAAAAAGTTTTGTTATTAGCTTCATAAAGCACTCCAATCCACATCACTCAGTTTTCGTTGAACGATGGTCATGAGCAAACGTTATCAACCAGCTAACAGCCTTGAGTTGCAGAGCGCTTTTGTGAGCAGCTAGCAAATGACTTAAGCTTTAGTTGGTGTTTTCTATGTTGTTGGTGTTGATTCTTTATACTACAACCCATTGCACGTTTATTTACTTTACACGACTCAGCACCCTATTTGTTGACTACAAGTGTATGCTCTCTACACACTTACATTCTCACATATTTACTAAAGCGACTACACGCTGTGCTGTAAGTTTGTTTAAAAAGGTGGTATGTGAGAGAGTGTGTACACTCACAAATAGACTTCAGTTGCGCTATAGCTGCCAGCATTCTGCTGCAACCGGTCGCCTTTGCTGACCCCCTTGGCTTTATATGCTTTTCAACTGCAGACTTAATTTTTCCAACTGAGCTGGCAATCAGCAATGCGACTGTCAGTTGCGCTGTTGCTGTTGCTGGTATTGGTGTTGGTGTTGGCGCTGGCATTAGCGTTGGCAAGCAGCAGCTAGCTTTTGTGTGATGTTCTATACATAAAAAGGGCACGTGGAAATGGAGATGGAAATGAAAATGGAAAAGGTTACATGGCTTTTATTTGAATAGTTTGCCCATATCTACATTTGTTGCACTCATTCAGCTTCTCTTCTCGCTCTGCCGCTGTTGTCTTTTGTTAGGCGGGTAGACGTGTAATCCAATCATATTGAATTTGGATTTAAGCCAAAAAGGCGCTGGGATTTTTGTATTCATAAGATTATTAGATTAGACATTTATTTAGAAAATTTTTATTGTCATCCCCGCAGATTGCGTTTACCGTTGTGAAAAAGTTTATGCCTAAGGTTGAAATGTTTTAGCTGCCAATGTGCGCCTTGTTGGTTTTTAAATGTTTTTCGTTTTTTGTTATGGAAAATTTAAGAAAAATTTGTCCAACATTTTTCATTTAATTTCAATTCTTATGCCGAATTTCCACTAGGCATTGAAATGACAAAAAATAATTTTTTCTTGAGACGTGTAAACTGATTGAAGAAATTTGTAAAAAAAAAATTCGTTTCTTTTTCTTGAACGATATTTTGTGCGAATTTTTCGTCTTTCTTGAGAACTGTATACCAAGCGTTAGGAAAGCTATTTGTATATCAACTGTATATTTTCCACTGCTTTTTAAATGGACTCCTAAAATTCAAAGTTTTTGAAATTACAAAAAAAAAATGCTTGGTCGTTTTTTACTACTATTAAAAAAAAAACGTTTGTACTCATTAAAATTAATTCTTTGACTTGTACTTTATATTTTTAAAATTTAAATGAAAAAATTGGCAACTCAAATGTTAGCACTGTCAATATTTACCTTGCTGATTTTTTCAAATATATTTCCTAATTCAAATTACATTTTTTTGAAAATTAAGTGAAATTTAAATTTTTCATTTAAAGGATAAAAGCTGTAATTTTAGTTTTTCTAAATCTTGTGAATGATATTTTTTTAATTATCTAGTAAATTTTGAAATTAAATTTTAAAATAAAATTTTAAGTAAGCAATGTCATTGCTTTAAAAAAATTTTAAAAGTTTATAATTTTTTTTTCAAGTTCTAATTATTTCTAGTTCTAAGAATTTCAATCTTTCTATAGTTTTTTATTTATTTTAAATTAAATATTTAGAATTTTAAACTAATTTCAATTGCAAATCGGCCGCTGTGGTGTAGTGGTAAGTAGTGCGCACTTTCACTCATCAGCACCCGGGTTCAAACCCTGGTCAAAGCAACATCGCAAAAAATATAGAAAAAGTTTTTTTCTTAACAGCGGTCGTCCGTGGCGTGGCGAACCTTCGAGTGTTTCTCTGCCATGAAAAACAGCTTCTCATAAAAATACAAGCGCCGTTCGGGGCGACGTAAAACCGTAGGTCCCTCCGCTTTGTGTGACAACATCACACAAATCGGAGGAGAGGCTCGGCCAAACACTAACATATATGTAAGCGCCAATCTATTATTATTATTCAATTGCAAAAAGCGATATTTTTTTTTAATTAATTTCTATTTTCTTTATGAATTTTGTCTGAAACAATTGCAGCCAACAAATTTCAGGGATTTTCCTAATAATTTTCTAATTTGTAAATGTAAGTAAAAAAATACATAAATTTTTTTTTAGGTATTTTCAGTTTTAAATTGTTTACTTTTTAAGTTTAATTATAAAAAAAAAACTTTTGAAAACTTAATTACGTCTAATTATGAACTAATTTTCGAGTGAACAAATTATAGTTTTTTTGGAATGTTGAATTTGCTTTGAATTTTCCTAAAAAAAAATTTAGTTTTTTACTCACATTTGTTTACTTAATTATATCTATCTGTTTTCTGAAACAATTTAAATAAAAAAAAATATATTAAATTATCTTTTACCCAGTTTTTTAGTTATGCTTGCCTAAATATTCTTTCGTTTTCATTAAAGTGCAGTAGTTTACATTTTTTTTAGTATTTTGTCGAAATATTGTTTTTTTTTAACAATTTTGTTGTTTGTGTATAATTTTGTCTTTATTTATAATTTCGTTTTATAATTGAACTTTGTCGCAAGAGTATATTTTAAATGAAAGGCTTTACAATTATTTCTTAAACTTTAATGAAAATAAATTTGTGTTTTTTTAGCTATTTGGTTATTTGTTTACAATTTTGTACTTTGCTTACACTTTCATTTTGTATTTTAATTTTATCGCAAAAGTATATCTGTTGAATGGATTAACAAGTATTTTTTAAACGTTTATGTTATCTTCATTTAAATTTAGAAATATAAACACATCCAATTTTTAATAAAATTTTATTTTTTTCTGTTAAATTGGTTTAAAGTTTACTTCTGTATCATTAATTATATCTACAAAAGAGTTGAAATTCTACATATTTAGGATAAAATTTCAAATAGATATTGTTATCGTTTTAATTTTCGCCTAAGGGCCATTTTTCAATTCAATTTCAAAATTTATCTGCCCTTTAACGCAGATTTTCTCCACGAAAAAAGTATTTGAAAGGCAAAACGCCACCTTATTCACATAATATATGATTTTATTAAATAAAGCGCAATTTCAAAAATAAATTGTCTGATGTTTTTCAAGCACTAAACTAAACCAACATAATTTTTTTTTAATTTGACTATTTTCGCAAGAATATTTTTTTACACCTTAAAATTATTCAAGCATATTTAACTGCCGATTTGAAAAAAAAACGTAGATTTTTGGGGATTTTGTTGAAAATTTAAAGTTAAAGTATTTTTTTTGGCTGAGTGTCTAATTAAATACGTATTTACTTTTTATCCTTCGTATTTTTTTATTTAAGATTTTATCAAATATTGAATGTAATATTTAAAAATTTTTATGATTTTTATTTTATCTTAAATAAAACTTGTATGGCAAACTATAAATTTTGAATTTAAAGTTTGGTAAAATTTAATACCTTTAGTAAAAAAAATGGGAAAAGAGTATTTATAAAAACTTTATTTTTTACATTTTTATGAAAATAATTAATTCTTTAATTGTGAATGAATTTTTTTATCTTAAATAAAACTTTTATAGCAAACTATAAATGGTGACTTTAAAGTTTGGTAAAATTGAATACCTATAGTAAAAAAAAAAATGGGAAAGGAGTTTTTATAAAAACATTATTTTTTTAATGTTTATGAAAAAAATTAATTCTTTAACTGGTCGTTTTTAATATTATAAGCTGAACAAATTTTTTCGTTCAAAATTCCATTTTGTTGCTTCTAAAATTAAATTTTTTCTTAGCAAAAATATTAATATGCATATCTACATACATATAAATTTTATGAATTTTTTTATATTTAAAATGACATTTTTTGCTGTGATTTATTTTATTTTATTGGATTTTACTTTGCTTTATCTTGTGTCCATTGTGGCGAGATAGGGGAAAAACGAGAATTTCATGAAAAAATTGGGTTTAGTGACCCTTACTACCTCGCTGGTTGCTTTATCTTGTTTTGTTTTATTTTAGTTTTATCTGAAAATTGAAATCATGTGACTAAGGCGTCATTTTAAATTACCAAATTAATCTTCTTAATTTCATATTTTCGTACCAAAAAATATAAAACCGCACAAATATTTTGCTACATGCTACAATATTCTTGTACATACATATAAAAATACAAGCAGGATTTACTGCATATACCCTCCGGTATGCATTCACACCTATTTATGACAAAAGGGTCGAAAATTTTTAAGCTTTAAGGCTGTCGAAATTTAATGCGGATTTACTTTCACGCGAAACCTTAATAAATCGACGCATTAAATATACATAAAATACATACCTATACAAATTATGACGGTATGCGTATGTGTATGTATGCGTGCATGTGTGTCGGCATCAATCGAAATAAGTCACTGGGGCAACTTTAATATTTAACTACATTTTAATAAACTAAACAGCATACAAATTGAGGTTACGTATACGCCATGGCCGCTGGGGGAATACTATGAGTCCAACACAAGAACAAAAGCGACGCACAGCAAGTGTGGCTATGAGTACACGAATGAATGGATGTATCTATGTGTGTATGTGCCATATTTATACACACAAGTTGTTGAAATTGTTGAAATGAAATTTAAAATGCGCAAATTGTTGCAACAGCCAACATATGTAAAGTGTAAAAAGATTGCACAACGAGCAGCAAATGAGAAAAATTTACATACACGTATGCAGTTATGTAGGTATGTTTGTGTGTGTGTGTTGGCTTGAAAGCAAAAAAAAACATGCACATGCATGCACTTAAATAAGTAAATATAATTGAGCGTGCATGTTTTTTGTGTGCTCACTGCCTGGCATGCGTTGATAGATTACGTAAATTTTTCATTGGGGAATTTAATATGCGCTTTATACACATATAGACAACTTTAGAATACACGCGCTCTCTAGTCAAACTAATATAAGTTACATACACGCATGAAATATTTCGGAAGGATATGTAAAGTGGAGTAGAACATGCAAAAAGGCAAAAAACAACAGAAAAGCAAAAAAAAGACCATTGCCACAAAAAGGTTAAATAGCGCGCAACTGAAACAAATGAGCACTGACATCAACAGTTACAGTAGCAGTGGTAGCAGCAGCAGCAGCAGCGGCGATGGTGGTAGCAGCATTAAAGCTAAAACGTAAAGTGGGCACTCACTCTTGCATATACATTAGGGTGCCTGTTTTTTGGCGACTATATTTTTCACTCCCACCTAGAAATTTTGTGCGAAATACTTAAAAAAATTCCCTGAAAATTTTAGCCCTTAATATTAATATGAAGAGCTCTACCAAGGCGTGCAAAAACTTTCCTTTTGAAATAAAGGTAAATTTTTATTTTTTCAAAATTCTACAGCTCAGAGGTTTTTGGTTATATAATCATGGTCAATGATGGGGTTTCTTCAAAATTTAATGCACTACAAAAGTGTCCATTGCGCGAGATAGGGGAAAAAACGAGAATTTCATAAAATAAAAAAAATGGATTTATTGACCCTAACTATCTCGCTGGTGGATGTTAGGATTAGGCAACAATGGACACTCTTATAGAGCTTTAAATTCTGAAGAAACCCAATAATGTTTCACCAAATTCCTTTGAATTTTTAAGAAAAAAAACCAAAGTTTACGTGTATTTTAAACTTGAAATTTTTGCTCGCCTTGGCCCAAGGAATTTTTTAGGGTATTTCCCAAAAAATTTCGAGGTGGGAGCGAAAAAAGAAATAGTCGCAAAAAAAGCGCCCTATATTATTCATACGTACGGTGACCAGATTTCTGAGGCCAAAATCGGGACATTTCTAAAGCATCGAATTCGAACAAACAATTTTGTTTTTAGAATAAAAAGGCTTCATATAGTTTTATTTAAAACAAAACAAACAGAAAAAAATTAAAAAATTTTTATTATTTTTTTATGAAAATGCATATAATTTATCCGATTTTCTAGAATTGGTTTGAGTATTCAGTTGTGAAGCCCATTGAATTTTAGTACAATAAAGTGCAAGTTGGAAGAAGCTTGGGCTTACCGTTGATTTTAAGCAATTTTTTGTTTGCGCATTTTCTTCCATACACAGTATGTTCAAAATTTTTTTTTGTATGGAGAAAATGAGCAACACCTTCCACAAAATTTACCAAATATCAACGGTAAGTCCTAGCTACATAAAATTTGCACTTTGAATTGAATGGGTTACTGCATACTCAGAATATTTCTAAGAAATCTAATTAAAAAGCTCAAAATTTTGATGAACCGTTGTCGGATTTTGCTAATTTTTGTACAAAGTTTCAAACTCTGACTTACATAGCCACACACAATAAAAATTAAATAATCGCAAGGGAGAAAACTATAATATCTCTTCGCTATTTATATTTTCGCCCCTCTATCTACAGCTTATGTTTTTCATATCCATGATTTTTTGAGGGTATTAGTATTAATTTTTTATAATTTCATTAATTATATTATTATATGATTAATAAGGATGCTGGGGCTATCTTTATGGCTCACTTATATTCTATGTATTTCCGTTGTGCTGCAAACGAAAGTGCTGCCTCGTTTGTACAAAAATTTTTTTTTGGCCCAGAGTACAGGGACAGTCTTAATAAATTAATAAAGAAAATATTGAAAATCGCGACACTTATACTTCCCGACTTCTAAAAAATATTCAGCGAGACAATTTTCTCAAAATCGGAACGAATGGTCACCGTATGCATACGTATATTTACACTCTAAAAGTTATAAGAAAATTGTTTAGAAGGGCGCTAACGAGTTTGGTAGCAGCTGGCAAGCTGATAAGAGATGGAACTTTTTACCATCCTCTAAATTTAGTGCATAGATGTAATGTGCATTAGCTGACATACACAATCATACGTATATATGTATATTGAAATTAAGCATGAGAAGATTTATGGCAATGTTAGTGCAAAAATTGGTGAAAAGCGATAATGCGCTTCAAAAGATCTTGGAAAGAAAAAAAGTATGTTGGTGCCACGCAAATGTCAAATTTCAGCTTTAATCCGCTCAAGGATTAAGAGGGAAATAAAATGCCCACACTCTTACTTTCGCACTCACTCATAAGGAGTTTTGACATATGTGCACGGAGGCGAATTAAAGCAGCTGTTCCAGCAACACTACCTTATATGAATTCGCCTTGGCTGGTGCTCAATTAAGCGAGTTTTTCTAGTAAAAAATCATATGTCATTAACCCTTATGTACAAAGAGCTGGTACAAATATAAGCAATAAAAATGTAAATATCTCGACAACCAAAGTACCTATGATCATGAAATTTCATGAAACGCAAACGTTTTTGAAGGCCATTCTGTTTAACGAAAGCCTCTTAATGATAAAGTGGACTTTATTATTATGGGTCTGGGTACCCATAGTCCTTAAAGACAAAGTAAAGGGTAAATCAAATCATTTCAAGCCTGTGATAGCTTTAAGGGAGTAATTAATAACATGAAACGATCAAAACCACAGATTCATTATTCGTTATTAACTAATAAAAATCAGTCAAAATTAATTTCGGTATATGCATACATTCAGCCAATTTGAGATAACTTTTTAGACAGTCTGGTTCAACTTTGCTCTACCCAAAGGAAAAGTAGCAAACGTATGATTTCATAGCTTAATTTCGTGCATCAATCATTCAACTCATAAAAGATAAGACCACAAATGCGTATTAAGTAAATACATTTATCATTTTCAAGCCATTATTATCCATACGTCCCCCTCAACTCCCAACCAAAGTCATGTCAGACCTCAAATCGCTTTTCCGCCTGAATTGTGCGATTTTCCAACTGGTCGCATATCTACGCCAGATGTGCTTCCCATCCCCCTGTTCCAACTCGGAAACAGCATATCGCTACCCGCTCCGCTCTGTTCGTCTCATATGAGCAAGAAACTTAAACAATTTTTCTTTTTTATTATATCAATTTAGTGCGCTGAGAAAATCTTTAATGAGCAAAGTTGCTTGGCTTGCTTAGTTGTTTAGGTACAAAATGGAAACGCGTGTCATCTGCTTAAATAAATCTCACTCAAGCAAACTAAAATAACAAAAACAAGGAAGAGTGTAAGTTAAGCCAAGTCAAGTAAAGCCAGGACATGCAATGCTTCCGCCAGCAGCCAGGCAGTAAGGCAGTTAGCGCGTCAGCCAACAGCCGGCAGGTATACTTGCAAGAAGCGAAGCTTTGCTATTTATTTTGATAGGACTAACACGTAAACACACACTCAAATACTTTCGCACGAAGCGCACAAAACTTTTCGGCAGCAAAACATGTGCGGGCGCGCATTAAGATTCCCTTTTCGTAAGGTAAAACTTTTCGTATAAGAAACAACAAAAACAAAAAAAAAACGTTATAAAAAGTTTACTAAGCTCAAATGGGCTGCTTCAACACTACATAATCCAACACTTTTCACACAACAACTTGGCGCTTGGTGGCGTTTATAGGAAAGAGGCTGAGTTTGTGAAGAGGAAGTGTTAAGAAAGTTTCGCTGCTAAAGAGTTCATTAACTTCTTACTTGACTACCTAGTTACATACATATATATATATACCTAACTATATGTTTGGCTGACGGCTGACGTATGCTCGCTGCTCCACCCTGCTGCACAGTATTTGCATCTGTTTGACAATTTTGTTGTTGTCGATATATGCTAATTTGTAACCCGCCGCGTGGAATTGATTTTTTTTTTACTTGCGCTTGTAGTTTTTTGTAGTGGAAGCGGTTAAGTAAGAAGACACCAAAAAGTTTATATACCCAAAACCAGCTGATACCCTTCCGAACTACTTGCAGTTCAGTCTTTATGTATGCTTAACACACTTATATCAGCCCAGTTCAGCTCAGTTCAGCTCAGTTCAGCTTAGCCTTTAGCTGAGCGCAATCGAAAGATATTCGTCAGAAAGTCTAAGAAATTAAGGACTAAGAAAATTGGAGCGCCTTCGGACGTTAAAAATACATATACATAGTGTTCCAGGCTTTACACATCGGCAAAGGATTTTTTAGTCTCCCTGTTTGCTTCCATTTGGGTATTGGAAGGCCTTTTCTTTTCTTCCCCGCGGACGTTTTGTCCTCCTACGAGCACTTCCGCTTTCGAAGGTCAGCTTTGGCTTTCTTCTGGTGATTCTCCGGGGAAGGTTCTGTCCAAGCTTTAGAGCTAATTTGCTCTCCGGTCAAGTCCTCTTGTTTGGCATCTTTCAGCCTATATATGATCTATATAAATATGATACGTAGAGCGGCTCTTCTGATATGATAGTTCCTTTCAGAGGCACCTATCGCTTTGGAAGGAAGTTTTAGCGTGCATGGGCATGTAATTCGATTCCACAGCCGTTGAAGCCACTATTCCCCTTTCAGGAGAAACCACAGCTGGGGAGGTGACAGCGCAACTGGCTTGTTTTTGGACATGACCGGCAGAGCTTCCCGAAGGTAGACTAGCAAGATGTGCCATAGCGTCGAGTCTGCCACTAGAGGTGGAGAAGGTCTTGAGACAGTGTCAAAGATGACACTCTGCCCACATCCAGAGGCTATGGAGGCATCACCACCATCATGCCTAAGGGCATGGGTGGTATTGATGACTGTATGATCGGCTTGGGCCCCTGCTGCCGTGCAAACTTGACCCGGTTGGATCAGGGTGGAGCTAGACCCTGGCTTTGCCACAGACTTTTCTCCAGAGAGATTTGTTTGCCAAAGATTGGCAAGACCGGCCCGATGTGCTAGGTATGTTTTTTTAATAAACCTCGTTTGTCCGAGAAGGGGTTATCAGAAGCTTGATAGCAATGAAAGAGCTGACCTACTTGCTTAATGTGAAGCACGACAGATCCTTTGTATCTAAAACTCTATTTATCTAAAACTTACTCTATGGCACTTTTTGTGTACCTGCTAAATTTTAGCAGGGATGATGTACATACTCTCACCGGTTACATGCAAGAAAAGGTACCGTTTTTATAAAAAGGTATTCCCGAATCGGTGTAGTAGTTTATATGGAGGAGTTTTTGTCGGAATTCTCAGAGCAAAAGACTTGGAGAGCGACTATCACCTCGACTAGTATTTGTATTTAATTCCCTCAGTCACTATGGCTGGGAAATAAAATCGTAACCTTTCCAACGGTTCTATCAGCAGCATCCTGCCGGTTTAGCCTTAAAGCAGGTGCCGCACCTCGCCCTTGAGTTGAGGTGTGTGTGCTTTGGGATCTAATTTCCCTAGAAGGAGCTGACGCCGGTTTTCCCAGACCTCCCTTTTTCCCTTGAAACATATGCGTTTGAAATCGACGCATTGCTCGATGCGCTTTGTTACCGCTACAGTATGTTTTTACCCTAAGTTGTGAATACATTAAGTCAGAAAAGTCTATCTCGTGGAAACAAACGAATTTTATTTAGCTCATAGCTCTAATAATATTTAACTTTATGAGCCAATCCCTTTCTGTAGATCCTTATAATTTAACTACTTCAAATACTAGCACTGTCTAAGGAAGACAGCTCAGGGTCCGATGTGTTTTATGTGAGCCCAGGCGAGGAAGGCATCACCTTACGATGCTCAAAAAGACTGCATTATCATTATCGGTACCAATCAACTTTGTGAAATGTGAATACCAACCACCTTGGTAGAGCTCGAGGTCTACTCGAAACCTCTGCCGTAATTTGGATCGACATAGGGTTGAAATACAATTCCGTATCGAGCTGGCACAAACCAAAACCACCCTTCTAATCCCTGAAGGGCCGTGACAGATGAACAGGTTTGAATACGCTCTATGGACTCCTGCCCACCGTGATACCAGAACTAAGCATCGGTTCAGACTTCGTCATCGAATCTACTGAAAGTTCAGTAGCATTACTGCTCTGGATTGTTGGCCAATAACGGAGCCCACACATAGTCTAAAAACTTACTCCGCAAATATGACATTCCGACTAGTGAGGCCATTCTACTCACATCCAACCGTCCCTTCCCTTATTTCCACAAAAAGCAGAAGGTTGCCAGCGTTGGCTCAACATTTGCTGAGTGGCTCTAGCTGAGTTCCTGAGGTGGAGCCCTGCAGACTACCCTATGCCAGCCCAATCCCCACCACCTAGGTTCGTACCAAGTAGCTAGAGGATTAATTGTGTGAAGTATCAGATGAAAATCAAAATAGTTCACAAAGGATAAAGTCTGATAAGGAGTACCAGGATTCGAAGTCATCTGAAAAAAGGTAAAAATCATTAGTTGGGGTGCGGGAAGTATTCGCGCTTGGACACTTTTGGGTTTTGAGAGTTGAACGAAGTTTGTTTTAGGTATACATTTGACATATTCAGTTTAAATTATCCCTACCTATATATATGTACATAAACCCCTTTTTTCAACAAAATCGTTTCTTTACCTATTTTCATTCAGACGCAAACCTCGTTTTCCATTCTTTCACTCAAGGCTCAGCAGGTGTTCAACCTATTTTCATGTGCCTAATTTAATCGCAAACGCCAGTACTTTTCGCACTTAGCTCTACACAATACCACTTATGTACATATGTATATGTATGTATGTATGTATGTACCCACCTGTAGGATAAACAATTATCGTGGCGCGATTTTTATGTCCCGCCGCCATGAATGTGGCCACTGTCTGCGCGGGTAACGATGTAGTCGCCTCCATGGTATAGCGCGTCACAGGTAGCGTTGGTAGAACAGACGACATCACCGTTGTTGCACTACCACTATCCAACGGACTCCCCTCCGTGCCGATGCCAATGCCCGTGCTAATGCCAGTGACATTGTTGAGGGGCGGCAGCAACGTGTACGGTGTGGTGTAATCGCTTAAATTAGCTTGCGCCACATTGGCGAGTGTTTTATTAAAAAGCGTCTTAAGTGTAGAATTAAAGGTCTCGAGTGCTGGTGTCGTTGCGGCAGGACGTTCGGGTAGCATGTCGCGTAGTGTGGTCGGAAGTGATGTAAGGGTAGTGGTGACGACGGGAGTGGCGCCGGTTGGGATGGAGATGTTGTTGAAATTTGTTGTGATGTTATTTGTCGCTGTTGCTGTTGCTGTTGCCGTTGTTGTTGCGAGTATAATTGTTGTCATATTGTTTCTCAGCAGTCTTGTGGCATATTCGAGGAGCTCCAAAAGCATCGCCGGCTAGGACGGTGTCGTGGGTGCGGGTGGAGTTGTGAGTTTTGTACAACCGATTGGTGCGATTTTGGGCGCTGGGTTGTTGGTTAATTTTTATATTTTTGTTACAATTTTTCACACATTTTGATATTGTTCTTGCTTTGTCTTTTTTGATTGAAGACATCAAAATTGCTTGGTGATCATTTTGTAAGTTTTTTTACACTTTTTACTAGGGTTGCTCGAGTAGTTTTAAATAGTTTTCTATATCTTTTCTAGTTCATTCAAAAATTTTATACTTTTAAAAACATTGCATGCTTTAAATACATCTTTTTTGCAAAAATCGAAAAATATTTTTTGAGCTACAATTTTGTTGTTGTTTTAAATGAAATGGTAAAAACTCTGATGCACAAAAAAATATACAAAATAAATGATTCTTATTAAAATTGCAAAACAAAAGATTTTTCCTTAACAAATTTATTATATTTTATTTTTTCAACAAAGCTGCAGCAGATTTCTAAAAAAAATATGTATATATGTAAGAAAAAAAGATTTTCCAAAAAAACATTTATCAAAATTATCTAAAATTTAGATTTTTACGTGCCATTTTATCAAGTACATAGCTCTTAAAATTTACATGTTTTCCAATCACATTTATTCAGGACAACATTTGGATTTGAAGGCACATAAATTTTAAAAATTACTTGAGCAAACGACCCCAGAAAATTTAAAACTTTTGTAGAATGTTTTTTTAAAATATTTTACTCCTCAAAACAGAAAAGAAATACAATTTTTGGAAAAAAATTAGATCACAATTTTAAAGTCGTTTAAATTTAAGAAATATGAAAATATGCAGCTTTTTATAGAACATTGTATTAGCTTAACATTTTTTTTTTATTTTTTATTTACTTCTAAGGTAGTGCAAAGGAGAATATTAACTTTATTAAATAAAGGAGAATTGAATTTTGTTATTTTAAAAAATTTATAAGTGCGAATTTTAAAAGTCAATTATTTTTTTACTTCTTTTGTTTGGCGAACAGAATTTTTTTTCGCCACAAATATATAAAAATTTTACCTCAAAAATTAAAAACTGCAAAGACGCAGAATTTTTAATTACAGAAAATAAAAGTTAAGAACTTTTTTTAATCCTGAAAGTCTTTAATTTCACCATAAATTTTTTTTAAGAAAATGTTTTAATTTAAATTATCCCCAATTCATTATAATACATATGTATTTGCATATGGGCATTCCCATGGTGGCGCACGGGACAGTCGTACGATTTCAATGTGATACAAAAAAGGAATACCATTTGTTTCTTTAACTTTTTTGGGCCATTGTATAGCACATAATTAGCTCTATATTTAACCGAAAAATGAAATCAATCGAACTGCTTGGTCCTGAAATATAAGCATTTAAAGAGAGTGTCGTTACGTGACAAAAAATGGAAGTTGATTTTTTCTTTTCTTACAAAATCGCAAAACTCTGCGAATTGTGGATGGCTATTTTCATGAAACTTATTTTAATATGATTTGGAGCAATTCTAGTTGTTTTTAGAGTTTTTTGAATTAATGCAAATTGTTTCAATTCTCTTTTACAACCCCAAGTGTGAAACGTGACGTGACGTGGCGTCACGTGACATAAATTTCCATCGTTATATTTTTGTTAATATTGCTTTTAAATGAATTTTTAACGCAAATAAAACATGTATTTTATGTAGAATATACTTTATATTTTGACTTCAGCGCCAATTCAGGGTCAATTTATTAGAAATCTATGATTTATTATGTTTCAACCACATACGCCAAATTCGAACCAAATCAGACCATAAATACGGTTTTTCAAAATATCTCGACCTTGGCACCACCTAGGAAGACCATTTTATGCAAAGATGATACTAGCCAGTATATATTTTAAAAAGCAGACAAATCGGCCCGTAAATACGTTAGATATAAAACTTTTATTTTTTTTTGTCGGGGGGACCTTCCGCTGGAAACACCCATATACAAATATGTATGTATGCCAATTTTAAACTTAAAAATTTTTATTATTTTTAGCTTGAAAATAGAGCGCGATTTTTTTGCAATTAACTTATATTAAAAACTTATATTAAAAAAATAAACTTATATTAAAAAAATATTTAGTTCAATTTTAAATTAAAAAAAGTTTATAAAAAATCTCCATACCAAACATTTTATTCCTGTGTTTTGTTTTTGTATACTAAAGAGAACCAGCTGCTTCGGCCGTGTTAAATGAAATCAAAAACATTTAAAACGGCCGCATCAGCTCAAACTCAGCAAACAACTTCAATAAGAACTTGGCCCAATCCTACATAAAGAGAACCACTTTGATATAATTTTGTTTATTTATATTTGAGCACCTAAATTTCATAGTCAACATTTTTTCAATATATATAAATTTAAATTATAAATATAAATTTTCCTGAGTGATTCAATACATAAGCTATTATTTTTAATTCCATTGAAGCATTTCAGGCATCTTTGAATTTTTTGCGAAAAAAAAAATTTTTAATAAAATTTTTATTTGATATTTTTTAATAATTTTTCAGTTTTTCTCACTTATTAAAAAAAAATATATATTTTTATATAATCTTTTTTTAATTCTCTATTTTTTAAGATTTTCTTAGAGCATTTAATTTTTTAAACGATTCTCAATTTAGCCATTTTTTGCCTTATTTTCTCGATTTTCCAAAAGTATGAACTGCGAAAATGTTCTATGTGTCTCAAATTTATTTCCTTTTACGATTTAAATGCATTCACCAGAAAAATATTCACTCATCACTTCGCACAGTTTGCAACTATTTCACTTAAAAATTTCGTAATATTTTTAATGTGTTTTTTTCACTGCTTTAATATATCCTCTGCCAGTTTCCACTACTCTGCACTAAATTACAATTTTCAATCAACTGCAAACTTTTCATGAGCATGCAAGCACACAGAGAAGCACACAAATTGTATTGGAAAAGTATTTTTTGTCATTTCAGCACCAGCGTGTACCATATGCTTGGCTATAGTGCCGACATAAAAGCGAGCATTAACACAAAGGCGATACACACAAGCAATACACACTTAGTTGACCGCACACTACTGGTAAGTGCTAAAGAAATATTTGTACATGCTTGTTTGTATGTATGTTTATTTGTTTTATTCCTAAGTTGTATCTAAACAAATATGTATGTAGTTGTGTAGGATTTGCTCGCCGCTGTGGCTGTCGATCGCCACAATCGACCGACCGGTCAGCTATTGTTTGGCGTCACGCTATGGCGGCGAACTAGTATTGGTTAGAGGTAAATCCAAAGCAAAGCCATTGAAGCGTTTAACCGCAATTTATTTTTACGACAAATTCACCAAAATCGGATATACTGCTATATGTATGTATGTATGAATGTATGTGTATTTGTGCATATAAAATTTTATATTTATTATTTTCATTATTTGCTATTTTCTGCTGCTGCTGATTATTGTGTTGTCTTTTCTTTGTTGTTGTTTCATTTGCCGCATTAGCGCACAGCAAAAGCACAGGCACATTTCCACATATTCACATGTCACACGCTTGAGTGCTTTGATTGGCTTTTTATTCATTTGATTTTCCGCTGAAAACTTTTTACTTGCAATTTTTGCGCTTTTAACTTTTTTTAAAGTCCCTTTTTGCCTTTTCCCATTTTTTATTAGCCCATACAAATATTCTTCGGCGTTTGAAATCAGTGAACCAAAACATTTATTTTGGTAATTACTTAAAAAATTCACTCATTCAAAGGGCGCGCTTGTTCTTGCACGAAATTTAAAAACGACAAAAAATCATGCGTTTATCCTTACTTTCACTACCACATATCCGCACACACCTCGTGTGTGTGTGTGTGTGTGAATGTCCTTTTTATACTTCGAAACAACAGTTACCACTACTTTTACCGGTAAATTTTCGGCTGTTACCACCGCTGCTGCCGCCATTCAACTGCTCGCTTTGGCCATTTGTGCTTTGGTTTTTATTATAGCGGCAAATTTTCAAACATTCCAGCCAAGTGAAATGCCTCGGTCAATGTGAATGCCGCTCTCTTAAAATGTGCAGCAAGAGTGTTGAGAAAATTTTGCGGCGGTTCTCTTACTTAGCGCATGTACAGTTAAAGATGTACGGTGCGTATACGTAACTTCCTCTGGAGGGTAGATTGTTTTGCTATGCTTTTGAATTGATTTTGCTGAATTTTTTTGTTTTTAATTTTTAAAGCCTTCCATTGAGGCATTGCATTTGCTGCAAGTCAGATCATTTAAAGAAGGTACAGTGTCACAAAAAATTGCAGAGTTATCGTTTTCCTTATTTTTAACCGACTTCAAAAATTGGGAAGGTAATAAATTTGTCGAAATATATTTTTTTTTTTTACTTATGGTACCGCATAACTTTGGACCACGTTAACCGATTTCGATGATTCTTCTTCTATGGGAAAGGCAGTGTCTCACAGGTGTTTGGTTTATGTCCGATCATTGGATCATGAAAAAATTAACGGTCCTCTTAAATTTTTATATGAGAATTGAATTAATTGTTTTTCGCTTAAACATTACTTGTTTGCTTAAAAATTATTTATTTTCTTAAAAATTATTTGTTTTCTAAAAATTACTTGTAGTTTTAAGGCAACTAAAAATCTGAAATTTTAGGTTTCTGAAAAGTTTTGTGTATAAAATATGGTAAAAAAAAACAAAACGAAAAAAGCCAGCTTTTATTTTTTGTTTGTAAAATTTTTGAAATTTTGCAAGTCTATAGAAATTAGAGGATTATTTCAGTATTTCTAAGGATATTCAGAAATTCGCAACACTTTTTTTATACTTTTAATTTGAATTCAATTGTAAAGATACTTTTTGGTTTGAAAATAAAAAATTTATTTCCAAATATTTTCGAAAAATATTTATAAGTATACATATGTACATACACTGCCGGCAAAAAGTATTGGCACAGCAAATTTTTCACAATTACTTTTTGTGATTTATTCTACACCAAAAAACATAAAAATATAATTCATAAACTTTGTGCAAATTTTTTAGAATATTATTGAGTTTGTAGATCTGTAGACCATTCAATTAAAGCACAAGTTTTAAGTAGCTAGGAATTACCGTCGATTGTTGGCAATTTTTTCACGCAGTCTCTTTTATACAAAACAAATTTTTTTCGAAAATACTTTATATGGAAAAAATGCATAACCACTTCAACAAAAAAAATTTTAAAAAACAATGCGATTTTTGACTAACTCCGAACTTGCATTTTTTTACTAGAATTTAATGGGCTGCAAAACTGCATACTCAAAAAGTTCCAAAAAATCTGATTAAAAACGTGAAAATTTGCATGAAAATTTGCTGAAATTTCGCAAGTTTTGTACAAAGTTTAGGAGTTATATTTTTATGTTTTTGTTGTAAAATAAACCATATTTTTATAAAAAATAGCGGAAAATATTAGAAAAAATTGTTGCATATATTGTGAAAAATTTGCTGTGCCAAAATTTTTACGAAACTGATTTTGAAAAAGTAAGCAAAAGTACAACTTTTTAAATAAAATAAATTAGTGGCTATGAGTAATTCGTAAAATGTTTTTCTCAAAAAATGTTAGGAATTCGTTTGCATGTGCAACCGAAATTTCTGTTATTTATACATATTTTTTTCTATTTTGTTTTATGTTGTAACATTGAAAAGTGAGTATTGACAATTTGCGGCCATAAATTTTAAATGAACGTGCTTTTGTTTTCGTTGTATGGCTTGTGAAGTATTTACTACAGTGGTGGTTGTATTTTTTTGTTTTTGTTTTTGGTTTTAGAGAAATGTCATATCGAAACCAATGGAATATATTTTTTTGTATGCACTTTTTTCCCACATTCAATGCAATGCAATTTACATATGTACATCTGTATGCATTTTGTTGTTATGTATGTACTTTGAAAGCATTTTGTGTGTTAGAATTTCGCTACATTTTTAGTTCTCTGTATGCTTTTTGACTACTTTTAGGCGCTCAGCATTTTGTTGAGTCAGTTTACTGAGCGTACATATTTACATATAAATGTAAACAATCAGCATTTGATTTTACAGTTATCATTATACTACATACTGACTGCTGAAAATTTGCCTCAATTGCGGTGAATCGGATTCGAAGGTACACACATATATATCGAAAAAGGAAAAAAAAATCGTCCATATCAGCTTGAAAAAAAACCAATATAAAATCAATCAAATCGATTATGATTTCGATATCGATAACTCACCAAAAAATATCAATAAATATCGATAACTTTCGATAAAAAAATAAAACATCCATTCAAATGAGGTATTCAAGGATTGTAAGGCGTAGTAAAAATTTTCGAAATTACAATTTGTGTATCGAATGCGTTTTTGAATACGAATAGCCACCGTATAAAAATGCGATAAAGAAATGATATGCAAAAAATTAAGCAATACAATAACAACAGTGATATCGATAATGTCGAACGAAAGTAACTCGATAAAATATATCTACGACAATATCGATATCCATATGTGCGATGATTTTGGCTGCAATAACAACTGTAAATTTCTCCGTAAAGGAAACGATAAATCTATACATAGTATATAGGAATATGTGAATAAATAAACAAAAATATGCCACCAACAAAAAATAGTACCTGAAATATATCGTTAAGTCTATTCATAAGTAAAAAAATAAATAAAAATAAAAAATATATCGATGCGTTGAAACTTAACTTAAACTTAAAAAACGTAAGGGTTACAATTTTCACAATGTAGCACATTGTGTGTATACATACATATATTAGCTTTTTGTTTTATATTAAAACAAATCTTCTTTAAATTCAAATTTTAAATTGTCCTTCCTCTAGACAATTACCGAAAAAATAGTTATCGATAAAAAACACAATTCAAATAATCAAATTACTTCTTTTCACACTTCACTTTTTGCCCTATTTTGCCACAGCCGGTTTCCTGGTACTACACCGTCGCAAATAGTTACAACTAAACTAAGTGAAGGCTAACTTTTGTCATCTCCAATAATATTAAAATTTTTACAAAGTATTTAAGAGCCGTTAATTACGTAAGCATACCGCTTGGTCCAACCGCATGCATGTCCCCTTGTCCAAATAATTGCACACATTTCTATTTACAAAACAAAGTGAACACTAATCGAAAAGTGCAGCATGGCATGAATATATGTAGGTACATATGTATGTATGTATATATGCACATACACACTTATATATACATGCGTAGTACAATTGCTCATTTGCATCATGTTATGCATTTTGCAATTTAAAAGCCTGCATCCAATACGAGTACCATTACTGGGTATTCAATATGCCATTGTTACATTTAATTAGAAATTTTTAGATAAGTGATTTTTGTGACATTTTATAGAACCACGAATACAGGCGCCCACACATACATACATACATATGTACATAGATATCACTAGTATATGTATAGAAATCGCTCAATTTGAATTTACATACATATGTATGCACATACATACATACATTCATACGTGTATGTATAAAGCTCTCTTTTGTCCGCACGCTTTACGAGCCATGTAACTGTTGCTGTTTTTTTACTATTAGAACCACATACAATGCTTAATTCACCACTAGTCCATTGTGAGCGCGTGTGTTTGTGTGTGTGTGTTTGTTGTTCGTCGCCTATTGTTGGCCGCAAATTGTGTTTAATTCAGTGAAATGCAAAATAAATACATTAAAATGAACAATACGGCACCAGGCAAGAATAAAAAGCAAATAAAATAGAATGACAAACCAATGTCAACAGCAACAAAAAGTCAGTAATGCATTGGTGGTTTTTTCTTTTTAAAATCATATATATTCGCTTTTTTTGTTATGTTACTCTGAATGCACCAGGAAACTTTGTTTGCAAGGAAAAGGGTCTAAGTTCCTATTTTATATTTCGTTTTTGTCCACTTAGATGTCCACTTTTCAAATAAAAATTTATTTCTTGTATAAAAATTTTTTCGGTTCTTAAGTTACCAAAAATTTATGTCTAATTTTAAATTAACCTATTTTGAAATCACAAAAAATTTTGTTTATTAAAATAATATATAAATATATATTTTGCAGTTTTTAGGTTAACGAAAGTTTTAAGTCCATTTTGCATTATCTGAAAATTTCAGTTCTCGGAGGACCAGTAATATATATTCAAAAACATTTGTCTAGCAATTATATCTAAAGTCCAAAGTAAAAAAGTAAAAAAGTTAAAGTCCAAAAATTTTTATCTAGTTTATATGAAAAACAAAATTGTAGCCATTTTTTTAATATTTTAATAGTTTATTTAACTCCCAAATTGCCAAAAAATTGTATACACTTTAAATGGTTCTTTTCTTCTTATTTAGTACATTATTTTTTTTTATTTATATGTGGCTATTAAAAAAAATAATGTATATCTACTTTTTGAATTGCCCAAACATTAAAGTCGTATTTTCGTATTACCAAAAAATGTTGGCCATTTTTTAATGACCAAAAATTATGCCTGTAGGTTTTAAATTAAAAAAAAGGTTACGTGCAGGTTTTCAACCACCAAAAATTATGCCCTGTTTTTTTTAATGACCAAAAATGTATGCCCACAAATTAAGTCCAGTTTTTAAATTACAAAAAAGTTTATGTTAAATTTTTAAAAAGTTGTTTTTTTATTTTTTTTATATTTTGCACAAAAACGTACATACATGTGTAGTTATTCAAATACATACATATCAACTTTTTTATAAATTTTTTACTTAAATTTTTCTTAATAAATACGCACGTTTTGTTTCTTACTTTACTAACGTAATTATTGCGAAAATTTCAAGTGAGGTTTTAGACCTCGAAAGCTCACACCTCGCTTTTCTGCACACCAATATTACTAGCGAAATGAAGCCGGAAGCAACAAGACCAGCGCTAGAAGCAACAAGAACAGTAGATACAAACAAAGAGAGTGTGAAATAAAAATTCGATCAAGTTAAGTGAATTTTCACACACAAGCACAGTCACACACACTGACTAGCGCAGCGACGGACACACAATGGCATGCCACTAGAGAAAGACGTTGTTTGTTATATGGATGTTGAATGCTGGCAATGCTTAATGGCTGTACACAAAAATACATATGTTACACATAGGGGCATACAGATATACCCTAGTGTATTTACAGTAAATGGACATACCCTGTGGGGAAAATTTCTACTTCTGAACTCGTGCGCTTCTAGTTTCGAACCACTTCTAAATTCATCACCTTAAATATAGATTTCTAATGAAAAGTGTTTTAATTTTTTTTCATTTTTTGGGACTTGCCACATTTTCTGTTACTATGTTACTATTTGAACCGCGCAAATTTGCGTATCACTGAACAAAAATGGTTAAAGATAAAATAGGTAGTTCGATCTGTTAAAAAACGATTCATTTCCAATTGTTTTTGCTGCTTGCATTAAAATATAATTTTTAGAAAAATCGGACTTGGCAGCAGCTTTTCACTCTTAGCAAGTGATTGTAGTTTTAAAAAGTTAATCATAGTAGTTTTTAAACGTACCACATTTCGCTGCTTTTAAACTGGTCTAGGTTCTAGGGATCTAGTTACTATCGAACTGGTTCGTTTTTGGTTGGCTAGTTCGGGCATTCCCTGCAGGGTACATGCTCGGATATATGCATGTATATTTACTTGGTTGCACACATACGACCATGCGGAACATACATATGTGAAGGTCATGGCATTAAAGTGACGATTGCTCTGTTGTTGATAAAGATTTTTGTTGTTGTTGGTAAAATAGTTGTGTGTGTGTAGCTCGCAAGCGACCATATTGGTTGTTGTTAATTCTTAAATTTTGCTTTTTGGGCACGCTTTCAGCCCCTAGTCCCACGTACGTGCAGTTGGTAACTTCAGAAGCTAGCAAATTACTCAAAGCTAAGTTACCCGCGGACGTTGGTAGATGAACGTGTTGGAGATACAGGGAAAATTAGTAAAAAAAAGATTCATATGATTTTTAATGCATTTTTTTGCGAATCCAGCATTCAATACCGGCTCTTTCCTAGTTTCCTCTAATCATCTGATATCTGACTGGGGCTCCCCTACAAAAGAAAATATTCCAGCTGCCACTGTGAAATCTTAATGGGAGCAAAAAAAATGTGTTCAAATTTAATTCGCACATCAGTAAAATCTACCGGCATTGACAATAAATCAATCTGACGATTTTCGACAACAACAATTTCCTTAGGGAATGTAGACATATGTACATTCATAAAAGTGCTAAATTCCCAACAGCTGTCACACACTCGCCCATATATGTATGTACATATGTACACCTGTATACATTTATTTTTTATTTCAACGTATAAATGCAATTACGCAAGTAATGATGCGGTAATGGATGTCAAAGTGGTTTGTAATAAATACACGTATTCACGTATGTACGTGTGCAAATAATGACATTTCGCACTTGAGTTCACTTGTAAAGTGACACACATATTTACATACATACATGCAGCAGCGGCAAGTAACACTAAAGTGAAGCTGATGAATTTTGTATGGGTGTAAAGTTGTCAATTTACTGTCAACCATTTGTTAAACATTTATTTTGTACGAATTTTAGAGCAACGCCAGGCAGGTGAATCGAGTGTAGGTAACGAGGTTGTTACTTGCGTAGGTGTTAGTAGAGAGGAGTTGATAAAAAATTTAAGGGGAGTTGAGCATTTACTCGCGTGTAAGTGAAAAAAGTGTAGATGCCAAATAATAAATATTATAAGTATTTCTAAATAGCGGTTCCGAAGTCGAATTTGTTGGACCTTAAGATAAGAGTCCTAGGCGAGGCATTGTGCTTGTAAGCGTACGCGTACTTTACAGCGGAATTTCGATAGACATTTTTATATAACAACTAGAAAAAACAAAGATTTAGATTAAAAAAATATCTTGGAGATTTTTATTGTTTAAAAATGGACCAAAACACAGGAGAGGAAAAAAATGTCAGTCAATTCACCATTTTTTAAGAGAGTTTTTTCGTTGAAATGCAGTTTAAATGTAAAAATTTATATTTGGAGAAATAGTGGAACACTTCAAACAAAAAAAACGAAATTTTTATTTTAATAAAAAGAAAAAAAGGGAAATCTAAAAAAATTACACGAAATATTTAAGCTTATGGGAAAACGAATCACTAATTTTTTAAATTTGAAAATTTATTAATTTTATTTTATTTTGTCTAAGTAAAATTTATTTACAATATTTCTTTTTTATTTACATAAAGGCAAATATTTTAAATAAAATTTATAAATTATATAAATTTATAATTTTCCCTATTTGTTAAAAATTTAAAGTTTTTGATGTTATTTTATTTTCTCAGAATAAAACTTATTTACAATTTGTTCCGTACAATCTTTATTTTTTTTGAAAAATTAAAGGCAAATATCTCTAATATGATTTATAATTTTTACTAACAAAAATGAAGCTAATAAAAATTAAAAAAAAAATACTTACTCCATTTTTGCTTTATTTTTGTATCAAAGTTTCATCAATAACTAAGCTCACCAACTCGCGCCACATTAGTTTTCCGATTTCAATTTATATTTTTGCATTTCAAACACTAAACTGCTTTAAAAAATTCGCTTTCACTTTCTTCAAGTTTTTGTTTCACTAACTTTATAGTTTATGACAACAACATTCCACAGCGGTGCACATTTGTTTGCCTGCACAATTTTTTTCCACATCTTATTTTTAAAATGTTTTCCATGAAAACCACAAAATGCTGCAAAGAAAAATGTGAATTTTTTTGCAAAGTACAAGAAAAATTACTGTCGCAACGCCGCAAAAGCGCAAAAGCTGACAAAGTGTCACAGGGGGATTTTCTGCTGCTGCAGTTTCGGTTGCTTTACGTTGCTACGCTTGGTGGCATGCAAGCGGCAATGGAGTGCGTTGGCGTACGGTACATATGTATGTATGTGTGTATGTAGGGTAGTGTAGGATCAGCTCTTTGGGGTGTTATTAATTTTTTGCAATGGCTTACATGGCGTATGAGTGACGGTAATGCTGGTTCTTTCGCATGTCACAACAGCAGTAGTACGTAAAAGTAGCAGCAGAAGCAAATTAGATTTAAGTAGGTAATGAAATTTCTGTGAGTGTGTAGGAAAATTAGAAAAATAGAATTATGGAAAAATTTTTAAGTTTTTGTGGTAAATGCGAAATTGAAATTTTTCTAGTTTTGTGCAAAGCATATTTTTAGTAGCATAATTACATATAATTTTGTGAACTTTCAAAGTAATTAACTTTTTTTCCAAGCCTTAATGGTATTTTTAGTCGCAAATTATTGATGGTAATGGATATAGTAATGGTAATGGTAATAGAATGTAATGGTAATAATAATTATACTGATAATAGTAATGGTGATGATAATATGTAGTAATGGTAATTATTTACAATGGTAATGGTAATAGTAATAGTAATGATACTCTCAGATAATGGTAATGGTAACGGTTATGGTAATGATAATAGTATAGGTAACTTAAAGGGCAATGGTAATGGAAATAATAACAGTAATTGTAATTGTAAATAATGGTAATGGTAATGGTAATGCTAATGGTAGTAGCAATGGGAATGGGAATGGTAATAACTTATATAGTGGTAACGGTAACGGTAGCGGTAAAATAACGGTAAAAATAATAGTAATGGTAATGGTGACGGTTATGGTTGTTGTAATGGTAATACAAATGGTAATGGTTACAGTAATAGTAATTCCAGTAACAATAGCAATGGAAACGGGAAAATATGCGTATTTGAGGAAGAAATCAGATTGTTACACTCAAAGCTCATAAGCTATTGATTCCTCACTCTTTTTTAGTTCAGCAAGTATGCGTCCAAGGCGATTTTAAAGAAAATTAAAAGCCTTGTCACTTGCAGTCCCTTCAAATTCACTCCATCTCCCAGCCATATTGTCTACCATTTGAATATTTATGACTTTCATTAATTTCAAACTGCTCGATAAGCATAAGCGCTTCACGCCACGCTGGCTTTCTACTACTTATCTACGCACTGCTGGTCAGCAACAAAACCAAAAAAAAAATCTTGCAAAAATATATAACCAAACTAAAGTGTTAAAACAAAACCGATTTAGCCACGTAATTTGTTTATGGCAAAAAACCATTTTTCACCATTTTTGCTGAAGTGCCGAAGATATAGAAGTGGCGATAAAGCGTGGAAATTAAGCTGACCAAGACGCACAGTGTGGTGGCTGGTGGTGGCCAGATTGATCATCGCCTTTGGTGTCAATAACTTTGCTTACGCAGAAGGGTAATCAAAATAAATGAGTTGTGCGAAAAGGGTGAACTTGGGTGTGTGAAATGACCGAGTAAGGAGAAAAGACGAGAAGATTAAAAATATGGTGCTGAGTGACGAGAGGGGAAAAGTTTTTCTATTAATCTACATAAGCGGCAAGAAAAGGCTTTTTGTACAATTTGTAAACTCATAAATCAGTAAACTAACAAAAAAAAACGTCATTCCCAAATTTCAGCTTAAATTACATTATTTACATTTTGCATTGTCACTGCTGTGACCACAAATCTCTGCAAAATCATGTATCCCAACAGTCCACAGGCTACCGCATTTTTCATTCCTCTCCCTACCCTTTTCGCCTCTAATGCAACTCAATTTCATGAAGTTAATTTGTTATTGTAACTAAGTATGCAATTCCGGCATACCCACAATTAGCAAGTGTGCAGGACAGGCAAATAGTTGAAATCATGAATGTACAATAAATTTTGGATTAGAGTTACCAAAGGCAGGGGCATCAAGTATAAAGACAATAAAGCGTTTAGTAGGAATTTATGGTTAAAAAAATTAGAGATACATACACTAGGCGACACATGAAAGTGTACACCTGGTTCTTATATAAATGATATTCACAATTATTTTCATGAAAAATTTTTTGCATTAATTATTTATTTAAATTTAAATTGAAATTTAAACCATATGAATCAAACTTTCACACTTTCTATAAAGTTCACAAAAAATTAAATAATTTCCTCAAAATCATCAATTTTTTCATTACAGTGTACATTATTACATGTGTATTAGTTCTCAAACAATCATTTTTTCATAAATATATATTGGAAATTTTAAAGGATATTTAAGGATAAAATTTGTAAAGGACATTTTCCATACCCATTCATCCTTATGCACCAAACATTTTTTTTTCTGTTATAATTCTGCAGAATTTTTTCTTTTATATGATACCCTTATTGTTATCCTACATTGCACTTATTTTTTTAATATTTTTTTTTGGAATAATCATAGTTTTTTATTTCAAAGTCCTTATAAAAAAATCCTGACGTCAGAGTGAAAAACTAAATATTTACGCAGTTTTACTATAATTTACCCATAGTTTCGCGAATATATTAATTTTTTGTGTGTAAAATTTACTGTCGCATGGTGTCGCATTAGAACAAGGTGCACACTTTCATTTGTCGCCTAGTGTAGGTTTATGTATTGCCATACTGGAAAACAGGCAAATAACCTGAAAAGGATGAAAATCTGAGCAGCTATGTACTAGACCTTATCGCCGTAAATGTGTACTGAGTGTAATGTATTTTTGCAATTTCGAAATTATTTATTTTTTTTTTTCCGAACGTAGGAATCGTCTTTATATATTTTTTGCTAAATCTTTGGCAATTACAGTCGGATTTTAAAATATGATAAGTCGATGTTCACGTATCGAGGAGAAAATATTTTTTGTGCCAAAGCTCATTAACTTTAAGTACGCCATTCTAGTACTTAAAACTCGCCAAAAATAATTTTACTTTTAAATAGGAAGTAGTTTGATTCAGTAGAACTATTACAGAAAAAAAAGCAATTTTTCTTGCCGAATATAGTTATCACCGAAAAATGTAAAATGGCGGTCCAAGGTTCGGGCCAAAGAAAAAAAAATGTTTTCAAAATTACGTTGGAAAAAATATTTTAAATTCGCCATAGGAAATTTTTTTTACGTAAGGTGGTACGCACTTAGCAGAATTTTAATTATTTTTTTGCACAAAGTAAGAAATTGGGATTAAAAAAATCTGCAAAGACGCATTTAAATTTTCACTTTTTTAAACAGAATTTTTTTGAGTATGCAGTTTTTGATAACTTTTTACATACAAAAGAAGAAGATGCGTTAAAAGCTATCAAATATCGATAATGTATCAACGGAAGACCTCTACTGAGACAGAGTCGGGAAAGAGCTCGAAAACTAAAATTGTATGTTCTAAAAAAATATTATTTTAACATGCAAAATAAATCAAACCCGGCAACTCTGCCCACATATAAGTTGACATAGCAAATGAAGTCAGCAAAGGAACTTCATTTAGATTTCAGCGTCTGAACTAATACAAATGATACTAAACACAACGCAGGTAAACTTTGGTCTACATTAAGGCACAGTGTATTAAATAAATTGCAGAAAATAACTGTTCCACTTTATGGTAGACTCATCGCATGCATACGCTGAATCAAATGCAGGAAATCTATAGCCAATTAAGGACGAAATGCGAATGACTGCAAAGTGACACCCACCAGAACAGAGGGAAGGAGGCCGAACAATGCGAGCGGCATTAGAGCAATTTATACATGCATATATCCTACTCCAGAGAATGGAGTTATTTGCCAACGATAAATATTTATTCGCAATTAAGTGGTTACATTGCAAATTACGAGAAAATTAGGCAACTAAGTGGGACACAGGAGGATGAGGGCGCTATTTGTGTGGGCATACATACATATGTACATTTGTATGAAGGCATGGATTAGAAAATACATACGAGTATATTCAGGCGAATTCGACATTGTGAGAAACTTATTATTGCATAGTTTTAGGTGCCAGCGTAGTAAATTTTAGTTAGCAAGTACAATAGAGAAAAACTTCTTTCTCAGCCCAAAATATGCCTTAAAAACTGTTTATATATGGGGCGTTCCATACGAAATAGGACGGGCTTCACACTTCCTGTGTTTGATTTGTTTCAAATTTTTAGGGTAGATGGACAAACATAAATAATAAATAAATATGAAATTTGAGATTGATCAATACATTTTTAAAAAACTTGACAGCACAAAAATAAAAACAAATCGATTTAATAGTTTTCCAAATATCTCGAGAACGGGACGAGGAAAAAATTTTAAAAAATCACACATACACACATAAAAAACTCTCTATGAAAAGAAATATTTTATAATTTTTTTTTCTTTGAAAAATTTTTCACATACAAATTGTTTGATAAAAAAATTAGTTTTTGAAAATATGCCATTTCAAAAAGATTTTTACTCAGTATTCCCTCTGCACATATAAAAATTGTAAAAATTAAATTTTAGTTTCTCAAAGCATAGTCATCTTTTCATTTCGCAAGAACATTTCAGCATTTAATTTTAACATTTTGCAGTATCTTAAATTATTACAATTACAAAAATCGTATAATTTCAAAAATTACGAAACAGCCCCGACTGATATTCTGCATGCTATTTTTTTTAGTTTGGTGGCACACTCTTGAAACTTCACAGCTATTTTGTATTTGATGCCAACGTCCATTTACTCTGAAATGAACATTTTATTTGAAAACTTCCCAAAGTTATATAAAAAAAAAACTGATTTTTTCGAGTGACAATGAAAAAATTTGTAATTTCGGTTCTTTTTCGCCTAAATAATCGTTTTAAGGCTAAAACTGTTCAAATACTTGATTTATTTTTTATTGTACTTATATATATTTTATATATTTTAGCCAAAACAAAATATTATGTTTTGAGTTTTAATAAAAAATAAATAGTAAAAGGTTTTAATAAAAATTAAATAGTAAAAGATTTTCCACGGAAAGAGAGCAAGCTAAGAGAGCCCAAAAAAATGCAGGTTCTCTGCTAAAGTCACTAGCACTTTTACTCACAATTTCGGTTTGAATTTTCTCTTATTTTCCATTCCATTTTCTCTTTCTCTCGCTCTTCTCTATACTCTTAAACTTTATCCTTATTGCAACCGACAGCTTTGAATTGAATGTTATTCACTATTCATATTTTGTTTTTTAAGAAAATTGAAATAAAAGCGACATAATTATTTATAGTCTACTTTTAGGCGATTAAAGTATTTCATTTGCATATGAAAATATGTACATGCCAAACTATGTTTGCATGCATATTTTTATGACTTAGACCACAACTAGCCAACCGTGTACATTTCACTTCAAGCGCCACAAAAATAGTAAATTGTGGTTGCATAGCAGCAGTATAAATGCCTGAAAGTATGCTACATGGCTTTTTAATTAGCATATGTTGGCAGGCGCTGGTGCATGCAGGCACATACAAACACACGCATACACATATAAACACATCACATGTACAGTGACCCAAACAAGTGACCAAGTATTGATTTTTTTTTAATATTAACAATATTTTTCAAGATAATTTTTATATATAGAAATATTGCCCAAGCTTTAGCCAAAACCATATAAATGAAATTTTCGATTTTTACACAAAAGTTTGGAAAGTTCCACAAATTTTCATCAAAATTTCAACTTTTTAATCTGAATCTTTAGAACATAAACGGCTAGGAAATTTCTTTGATTTTTATTTATATTTTTTATTTTTTTGGTGATGGCTTCGGCGGTTTTTACATAAAAAGTGCAAATTATGAAAAATTGCGTTGATTTTTTGACATTTTTCTGCGAACGGTCGTACGCTTATTATTTCATAAGAAATTAATGAATATATGAAAAAAAGTGCAAATATCCGTCAGCAAAAAAAAAATTAAATCAGTGCGATTTTTTAGCTGCTTGAAACTTGCCCTTCATCGGACTATAATTGTATGGGCTATATGGATTTTTAAGGTTAATCTGCTTAACCTTTTCAGAACCAAAGAAAACATATTTCCCAAGCAGTGATTCCATTCATAAAAAAAACTGTGTAAGCTTGTAATAGTGTTATGTTTTTAATTTTTACAGTGTACCTCATATTATCATGTTGATCAATAAATAAAAAAAAATATTTTTATTATAATTAGAAAAATTTAACGAAAACATTTTTTTTAGAAAATTTGAATGACTAATTTGGAAAAAAGTTGTTTAAGAAAAAAATGTTTACCTAGATTAGAAAAAATTTATAGGATTTTAGAAACAAATTTTTTTAGTGATGAAATACATTTGCAGTAAAAGTTATTTTAAGGATGATTTATGATTAATTTGGGAAAAAAATTTCAAAAATAAGTTTTGTTGGTAAACAAAATTTTAGTAGTGTTTTAGTAAAAAAAATTATTTAAGATTTTTCACGTAAAAAATAATTTTTAAGACTAATAAAAATATTCGCCCTTATAATGAAAAATCTGATTTATTTGGCAAAAAATTACTTCTTTGCAGGAAAACACTGTTTGGTAAAATATTTGTGGGAAAAAAATACTTAAGAAAACCCCCCAAAAAATTTTGAAAAATTGTTCTTAGAATAAAAAAGTTAGAAACAAGATTTTAGTTGAAATTAATGAACGTTTTTTTGAGCAAATTATTTTCTACACTGAATTTTTATATAAGAATTTGTTTACTTAGGCAGCGATTAATCACATTTTTAAATTGAAATCATTATTTTCTAACTATAAGCTTATGGTCCTAAGAGGGTTAAAGCTTGGACAGTTTTGTTATAAAAAAATAACAAAAAGAATTATCTTGAAAAAATTTTGAATATTTAAAAACAAAATCAACACATGGTCACTTGTTTGAGTCAGTGTAGGTACATTAAATATTTATATGAATGAGTGCGTGCTATCGCAAGTTAATGGCATTTGTATGCGCGCGCGTGAGTTATGGATGTGCGAATGCAGCGACATGTACATTAGAAAGCGTTGTTGTTGGTATAACAGGCATACCGCTAATATACAATTCAAGCACGTTGTGTGTGCGCTGCTGTGGCAAATTCATAACAGCTTGTTTGCTTTTTTTAGGTCGAAAATGGCCTGCGGCGCTAATTCGTTGCAACACAGTCACAAAGGTACACACACACACACAAACCACTCGCACTTGAATTGAATAATCTCACTGCAACTTTTGCAAATAGACACACCAAAAGTTTACACTTGTCAAAATAGTTGAAGCGCCCAAGCGTATGCAATATAGCAGTGCAGTTGTGTGGGCGTTTTTGTGCTTAGTTGTTTTTGTATTGCACCCTCTCTTTTTGTGTAAGTTGGCTGGTTTTCCTTTTTTTTTGCTTGTTATTGGCTTCAATTTACATTTATTACCCGACGGCGTTGTTGCTTTTGATTTGAAAAGCGTGTGTGCCCAAGTGAGTTATGTCAGATGCCTAAATGTATGCAACAAGGCGTATGTGCATGTGCGTGTTTAAGTGTGGGTGTATTAAATATTTCATTTGATATGCATGAGTGACATTGAAACCGTAAAGCTGGAAAAACAAAATTAATTGCAAATTTTATTATGCTGACTTTATTTCAAGCGCCCAAATGACAACCACAATTGACTGTCGAGTACTTTAATGGATTGTTTTAAATAATTAAGCGTAAAAGCGTTGTTTTATGTAGTCGCTGAAAAGTTTAGAATATTAATCATTAAACAGTAAACCATTAAATGCTACAAATGTGGGTGCGCCTAATGGTATGCAACGAAGTGAAACAAAATTTTGACGGGAATGGCAGCAACTGTTGCTTTTAAATTATTTTAATAATTCAATTAATTTAATTTGCACATTTTCATTGCATGCGTGGGCACACACACATGTGCTTCTGCGCCTAAAGGTATGCTTTCGATTTTCTTGAATTGTCGTAACAACTCAAAAAAGCACACAAAACGCTTCAATAAATCAAGAACTAATCGACTTTAGTAACTATCACAAGACATGCCGTAAAATAAATCAAATTATTTAAATATGCCATTCTGCGCCTGAAGGTATGCTTTAGTTTTGCTAAAGAATACTTGCCAAAAATATACACACGTTTGTTAATAAAGAGTTATGCACTTGAAAATATAAGTATTTCACATCTCTTAAACTAATCTAAAAAAAATTTGTATTTTCAATAAGTTGTGTGTGCCTTGAAGTATGCAATAATTTTATAAAAACGTCAAGGCGTTCCGAGAATTGTTTTTGCTTTTAGCAATCTAGCTACTTATACAAATTCACCTCTTTATATAGAGAATTTCAAGCACTCGTGTCACCAAATTTGCATTGATATGGAAAAATATACAGTGAAAAGCGCGTAAATGTATGTTTATTACAGTCACGCGTGCATTAGTACATAGCTATTTGTGTTTGAAGACATTTTTCATTGCCTGTTATTTAATCGCAAAATTTTCCGCCAGCCTTATGAAATGTAAATATTGGCAAAAATAAAATAAAATTTATAGAAAACGAGTTAGCCTGAAAATATCAAAGTCTTCCAAAGCCTCTTTTACACTTGATTATCGCTTGAAAAAATCATTGTACACCAACTAAGTGCTATTTTCTCAAGTAGCCTTTAAAATTTTTCTGCCCTTCAAAAACATTTTTGCTCAGCACAAAATTTCTGTTTGAAAGACAGTATAATTTTAAAAGCTACTCAAGACAACGGCCCTAAGTCTAGAAATATGCCTTGTAATTTTTATTGTGCACAGTTTGAAGCCTTAAGTACGTACCGGTTAGTGTATAAAGACAATTTAGTCATTAAGTAGTAAGAGAAAAATAGCTTTAGCTCTTCAGCATCCTTAGCTTGTCGATGGAATGTGCTTCAACGATAGTGCCGTTCCATCTTCTTACCCTGATGCCGAAAGTTGGTATTCCATAGTTCCGGTTCTGCTAATGAATGTAGAACCTGTGGCACTATCCATATCCGAAACCTAGTTAAAGCTATGCTTGCAACGTTGCCTGCTTCCTTAGTAATGAAACCGTCAGGGTAGAGGGTTCCTCCGGTGACAAAGCCTTTACCAGTAGGTCAGCTCCCGACCAAAGTTCACACATCCTACAGGAAGCAATATCTTGATAGATCGTATCCGATTTTTCATCTGCGTCTGATTCCAGCTTGATCAGCTCTTGGTATAACTGCCATTCCTGACCAGGATCTTCTTACATACCTTGCAGAGACCAACCAGGATTGATATTCAGTTATCTGGTGTGAGATTTCTATCAGGATAGTTCGCTGAAAGCCCTAGTTGGTGGTCTGGCTTGAAGCGTTCTCGTGTTTTCCTCCGCTCCATGTTGGAAGCGGCTCGCGGTCAAGATGCCTTTTCCCACTTTACTAGCTTTCGTCGAGCCTCAGAACCGGGGTTTCGCCGAGCTTCGAAGGCTTATTTCCTTCCTTCCAATCCTCCTTTCTTCCTTTTTAACCGCCCTGAGACCCAGCGGCTTTTTCGTCGTTTATTAAGGGTTTGCAGCTTGACCTAACTCAGTAACTATCCTTGCCTCGACTGCCCTAGAAGAAGAGTGTGGGCAAGAGAGATCTATGGACTAATCAGGTATTAGTTGAGTTGCATACATCAGTATATTACTACCCTCCTTAAGAGATTAAAGTTAGTAAAGTTGAAAAATATTAAACCCATAATTATGCAATAAATGTCGAAAAGTCTTAAAGCCTTTCAAACTCCCAACTTCTTTTGATTTCCCCTTGAGGAAATATTAAGCACTTTATCCTAAAAGCAGATCACAGCTTCTGATACATGTTCACTAACAAATATAAATATAATATTCTCAAATCTGAAATTAGTTTGCATGGAGCGCCTAAAATGTGACACAATAATATCATTTCTATCAAGTAAGATTAAAACTATACTTTGAACTAAGCATAGAGATTGAAATCTTGCCTCTAGTCACATGCAATAAATTTCATAAAATTACTAGAGCTTTACTAACTGTCATTTACATTTGACTTCCCCTCGCCTAACTCCAATTTATACATTTGCGCCTAAAGTTATGCTTTCACATTTATATAATAGTCCAATAGTTCAAAGTGCCTAAAACCATTTCAATTTAACCTTTCTAATTTCCCATAATTCTACCTTAGAATGTGCAGCTTAAAATGTCAATAATTCACAAATTACAAGCCTTTACGCCTTCAGCTATGCAATAAATTTTGTTAAACTATCAATATGCTTGGTTGTACTCGCTTTAAAGCGCAATGAAAACCAAGCAAAAAGAAAAATCAAAAGAAAAACACATTTCGCATGCCGCTCTTGCTCACCTCCACTTCACACCCACAACGCGCCAACCAAAACTTAAAATATTCACTTACGTATGCTTACAACTAATTAAAGAGCTTCTCAAAAGATTTAACTCTTTCTTAGTGCTTACTTTGCTTGTCCGTACCTATCGTAATTGTGCTGCAAATGGCGAGTGGCTGTAATTATTTAAATTAATTGCGCTTTTGACCTACTTACCCACAAGTGGCTCAGGCACACGAGGAAGAGTCAAAGGTTGAATTTGAACACAAAGCAGCGAATAAGAAGAAAGTGGTGGGAGTTTATGAAAGATTCAGCAGTTGCAGTGGCGAAGTTAAGCGCATTCAAAATACAAGTCTCAACTTACAGTTGGGTAACTTCTTTGGCATTTACGATTTACTTGTGCGAAGGAAGTAAGCGCGCTTTCAATTCGCGCGCAGTGCGCATTTAAAAATTAACTTTTGGCTGCTAGAAAATGCGCTTATAAATCATTATATAATTAAGAATGTAATTTATTGCGAGATTTATTTGCGTATGCCACAATTTGTGGAAGAAACTTATTATAAATGCGGGCATTTATTTATGCGTGTTGAAGTGAAAATTGAGTATAATTTCTTGCTGGTAATTTATGAGTAAATTCATAAAAAAATATAACTAATTTTTGACATGAGTAGCAGTGGTAGTCTAGACTCTAACGAAAATTTCTACGGTAAGGTCAATTGACATCCAACTCGCAGGGGGTAGTAGCCGAGCCCAAGTAATCCACGGACAAGCC
>NW_016159437.1:71012-85901 GCF_001687245.7 Rhagoletis zephyria | reverse complement strand
CCAAAGAATTCTTCATTCTCATTCTTTTTGTTGTTTCGGAATTTAGAGAGCCTGACTCGTCATCGTCGGTTTTCGATTTTAGTTTTTGTAACTGCTTTCTTCTGTTACTGGTTAGATATACGTCTGTGCGCTTTCACAATATTCCAGGGACCGAAAATAACAGTTATTTTTTTCCGAGTTAAATTTGGCCTAATATTTTTAGAAATAACGAATGAAGGTTCCCACCTCTATTTATATTTTTTTATAACTTAATACTAAAGAAATTCATGTAAATACATACCTGGCCCAATGTGTGTTCTATGGTAATTAATTAAAATTTTTTATTGAAATATTTTTCAATGTGTGGCTTTCCTCGTTTAGACATTTCATTTTTAAAGCTATTTCAGTCCTCTTTGATTGGATACCAAACTTGTTTAATTTGGATAAGCGGTTTGTTTATTATCCGGAAAGTACATTTATTTCGGAATAAAAAATATTTGGCCAAGTTTAACTCGTAAAAAAAATAACTGTAATTTTCGGTCCTTTCAACATTCGCCTTCGCAAAAGATCCGCATTAAATTTTGCGAATGCGAAAGCGAATGTGAATGTTAATATTAATGCGGAAGCTCCGCGGTTGCGAATGCGAATGGAAATATTCGCAACAACCCTGATCCCAAGGTATTTGACACTATCTTTTTGTGGTATAGCCTTGCTGTTTATTTTTAGTGGTGGGCAAGTTTCTTTCTTCAAAGTAAATGTTATCTGAACACACTTGCTTTCGTTAACCTTTATCCTCCAAGAACCTAGCCCTAGCTCTAACTTTTCAAATATTCTTGCAGCTTGTAAGAAGCCTCTTTAGGGTCTGAACTATTGCTTAGGATAGCCGTGTCATCAGCAAATGTTGAAATGGTTAGACTATCATCGATTGTCAAATCACGAGTGTATATTACGTACAATATCGGTCCTAGAACACTGCCTTGAGGGACACCTGCATATATTGGGTGACTTTCCGTTCCAAAGGAATTCTGCCTGACTCTGAAGTTTCTCCCCAGCAGAAAGCTTTCCAGAATTGCATGCTTATTTGCAGGGAGTAAAACCTTTAGTTTGTATATAAGGCCATCATGTTAAAAGCTTGAGAGATGTCTAAAAATACACCGGTGCAGTATTGCTTCCCTTCGAAGGCTTTTCTAATACAATAGACAATTCTATGAACTTGTTCTACAGTGCCATGTTTTTCATGAAAACCAAACTGATGTGGTGGTATTATTTGGTTACTTGTTAGTGAAGGTGGTATTTTTTTCAATAGACGTTTTTCAAATATTTTGGAAAATATTGGAATCAAACTAATGGGCCGATATGAATTTACTTCCGTCGGATCTTTGCCTGGCTTTGGTACCATAATTATTTCCGAAAGTTTCCATTACTCGGGGAAGTGCCGCAACTTAAGCATGTTATTAAAAATATTTAACAAACAACGTACGGCACTTAGTGTAAGCTCCTTTATTACTTCACCTGTAATCCCAGGCGCTTTGTTCTTCTGAATCTCGTGAACAATGGTGTTAATTAAATCGTTCTTTTTAAATCGAAACGTATTTNAGGCTTTTCTAATACAATAGACAATTCTATGAACTTGTTCTACAGTGCCATGTTTTTCATGAAAACCAAACTGATGTGGTATTATTTGGTTACTTGTTAGTGAAGGTGGTATTTTTTTCAATAGACGTTTTTCAAATATTTTGGAAAATATTGGAATCAAACTAATGGGCCGATATGAATTTACTTCCGTCGGATCTTTGCCTGGCTTTGGTACCATAATTATTTCCGAAAGTTTCCATTACTCGGGGAAGTGCCGCAACTTAAGCATGTTATTAAAAATATTTAACAAACAACGTACGGCACTTAGTGTAAGCTCCTTTATTACTTCACCTGTAATCCCAGGCGCTTTGTTCTTCTGAATCTCGTGAACAATGGTGTTAATTAAATCGTTCTTTTTAAATCGAAACGTATTTGTGGTAAGGCTACTGAGGGGTATTGAAATATTGAAAGGATGAGCGCCTTCATACTTTTTGTATTTTAACCAGTTTGTGTGCTTATATGTAAATTTTTTTAGTTTTTCATAAGTTTCCATAAGTAATAAACATAAACAAATCCTCTGTTCTGGATTACTTTATATAGATTTACACCCTTTGGTGTAATCAGTCTAGACCCCAGAATGTATGTTTGGCATCAGGGTTGCCACTGACGACAAAAAATACTTACCATGAAAAAATCTACCAAATCTGGAAAATATCTACCAATATTTTTTTTATAGTTATTTTAATAAAAACTATAGCTTTGTTATTTGTTTAGTTATTTCAATAAGAATAAAAATTTTTTTAGGAATTTTTTATTTAACTAATTAATCGGTATTCAACCAAAAGTGAAAGTGATGAAACTAAAGGCAACAATGAAACTTCATCTCGAGTTATTATAGACAAATACAGTGACTTTAAAAGGCGCTTGGTGATTTTCTTGTTAATATTCACAATGTTTTTCAAGTAAAAAATATTTGTTATTTTTTTGCGTTTTAACCAACTCCATATAAAAATCAAGGATTCAAACTATCTACAACATTTAGAAAAATTAAAAAAAAATTTGGACTAAATTTCGAGTTCTTTACTAGCAATTTGTAAAACAATTTCAGGTATGGAGTTTTATAGCCCATAATATTTGAGTATAGCCAACTCTGTGCAGCTAAAAATTCCCGTTGATTTTTTTTAATTCTTTTCGCGCCAGTCTTTTGTGGTTTTTTTATTTAAGAATTTCCAATGTTAAGAAATGGTGTTGATTTAATATTTTTTTCCGAACAATCATTTATTTAGGCAATCAAAAGCTCCTCGGAATTTCAGTAAAATGAGTTCTGAATGGAGCACGAAACGGTCGCCTTATATCGATATATATTTATACGTATGTATGTAAGTTCAAAAAAATCTAGCAAAATTTGAAAAAAAATTTCCTTTTTAACAACCCAATTTTTTTCTACCAATTTTGGTAATAATTTACCAAAGTGGCAACCCTGTTTGGCATTGTAATCTCCTGCTACAATAAATTTACTGCCAAACTTTAGGAAAAAGTCATTAAATTGTTTTTCTGCTATGTTATGATGAGGGGGGCAGTATATAGCAGATACAGTAAGGCCACCCAAGTGGTCATCAATGTGTATTGCGGTAATATGTATAAACTCATAACTATTCGATTCAAATGCATAGGGCTTTAATCTGTTTCGAATATGAACGGCTGTTCCACCTCTGGCTTTCCCTTGCGGATGCTTAGTATCTTGGATTGTGTACCCATTAATTTGAAAGTTTTTATATTGCGTAAGGTGGGCTTCAGATACAAGCAAAACGTCTATATGATATCGCGCTAAGAAAATTTCTAGTTCGTTTTTGTGCTGGGTTATCCCGTTCGCATTCCAAAAACAAATTTTGAGATTATTCATGGTTTAGCTAAAATGGCTTCAAGTAAAAGATTTTTATTTTTAATCAAATCTTGTGCCATGCTCTGCATTGCCATCATTTGCTCATGTATAACTTTCATAAAGTTGTTTATAGTAGCTTCTAGGTTACTACTATTCTGACCAAAAAGAGGTTGTGTCGGAGGAGTATTTTTGGGCATTTGTGCATATGGAGTAAAGTTATTAACAGTCTTTGGCGCAAACATTGGCTTGGCGGGTTCTGGTATGGGGTTTTGCCTAATAGGAATATTTTTGGGAATTGTTTTCTCTTTCATTGAAATATGAACTGGACAACCTCTATAGTTAGCAGTGTGATTTCCACCGCAGTTACTGCACTTTTTAGATTTTGGGTCCATTTTTGGTTTCACACATTCTTTAGAAGTGTGTAGATCCCCACAGATAACACAGACACCAGGTTAGGTGCAGTAGCGACGTGTGTGACCAAATTCCTGGCAGTTATGACATTGAACACGGCCTCTACGCTTATGAAGTTTTTCTACTGAGCTTTTACGGTGTAGAAGATATCGCAATTGATATATTTGATGCACTTTCCTTTCTTCAGATTGTGAAAGTCAGGTTCTAGCTCTATTTTGAACATCGGTTGAAGGATGTTTTCTTTATTTTTGATGTTGAAAACATTGCGCACCTTAAAACCTTCTTCCCTAAGTGTGAGTTCACACTGGACTCGATGCCTTTTATGGCAACTTCTAGTCCTCGACTACTTTTAAGTTGATAGGTGTAATAACATCAGGGACCAAAAATAACTGTTATCTCGAATTTACAAATTGAAAACGTTGCCTGAATTCTAAAATTTAACGAAAACGTTGTTTCATAATAGCTAATAGATGAGAAATATTTTTTCCGTTGCTGATAAGAGTTATTTCCCAACGTTTATTTTTACGTTATCTGATAATAGTTATTTCACTCTCTCACTTTTATTTCATCATCTTTATCTTATTCTCCATCTCCATCTTCATCAATATCCTAATCTTACAACGTTTATCAGACAACGTAAAAAATAAACGCTGTAAAATAACTCTTATCCAGCAACGTAAAAAATAAACGTTGGGAAATAACTCTTATCGGCAACGGAAAAAATATTTCTCCTGCATAACAGTTATCAGGCAACGTGAAAAATAAACGTTGGGTCATAACTCTTATCGACGAAATAAAAAATATTTCTCATCTAATAACTGTTATGGATCAACGTTTTTGCTATAAAACTTATAACTGTTATTTCCCTGAATAAGATTTCTTACACTTGTCACACTAATTGGTAATTTTACGAAAAATATCTTCGTTTTGAGCCTGTATTTTCACTTCGTGTATATTACTCTTTTTAGTAGGAACCACATGAAAATTATTTTTCCCTACTAGTTTTAGGAGAGTATCTACCAGAGCATTAGAACTTTATTCTCGTAGATAAATAGGTGGACGCTTGTATTTTTTAACTACCTATTGGTTAGAATCATTATTCATATCATCGAGAATACTAAAACGATTATTCTTCGCCGATGTAGAAGTACCTGAAGTGACTACTTTCAACATTTTAATTTTTGGACTTTGTTTTCCATTTTTTTCGGGTGTGCGCTTTCGCTTTATTAATATGTAGCGATCTAACTCAGTCTGGACAGTAGCATTTTTTGCCTGTTTTTCTTCTTCTTTGTTTGTTGCCGTCGAAGTATTATTATCGGCAGCTGCGTTGTTGTCCGCATTGATAACTGCTGGAAAGCAAGAAGATGCTTCTTGCTTGGCTGCATCTGCTGTTTGTGATGGTGTGTTAGCAGTATAAGAGTTTTCTTTAGCGTTGTTATGGCTGGTCTTGCTTTTTGGGCTGTGTGCAGTAATGGTCAAGTATGCATTTCTTTTGATTGCGCTTTACATTGAGTGCCTGTGCTCCTTTAGGGGAGCGCCCTCGACACTTATCTCTTACTTAACTACCGTTTTGTATGTAAACAATAATTTAATAATTTTTATACACACAATGTCGTATTGTTTATTTAGGTATTTTTCGCGATCACGGTTTGACTTTTTATACTGCTGAGGGCAGTTCGCGACGACACAAAACTCCAATAATAGTTTAGTGTGTCTTTCGATGGTTAAGTATTATTAGTTACACAATAAATATGATTTTTTTGTGGAGCGAATAAAGAACACGTCCGTACTCAACCGCAACCGCAACGAACATGTGTATGGAAGAAAGTTTATCCTGGTGACGGATAATAAGCCCCTGAGCCAAATATTCTCGCCAAAGAAACGACTCCCTACACTACCCTACACTACCTAACACTATGACATCTTTTTAGAATCATTTGATTTCGATATTCAGTACCGAAAGGCTGAGGAAAACGCGAACGCTGACGCTATGTCTTGACCACCCACGCTACAAACTTACAAAAACATCGAAGAAGTCGATGTTATTGAAACTAATGCAATCGAAACCTTGCCCTTAACAGTAAATGACTTAGCAGTAACAGTAAATGAGGTAGATGCAGAGGTATCGAAGTTGATACAAGCGTAAAAGCAAGGTAATACCGTGGAACCCCATTTTAGGTTTGGAATGGAACAAACGGAATTCTCTTTACAGCAAAACTGTTTGTTCAGAGGCTCACGAGTATATCTGTGTTCCTATGGAAAAGTAGCTTATGTCGAAAGGTTGGCTTTAGTATAATGCGGCATTCCTTTTATTCTTTAAACGACAAGGAATTTTTTGATGAGCCTTAATTAGAATATTGACTTTCTAGTATCGGAACTATTTCTTGCACGTTTATTTGCCAAAAGTTGTTCAACGGCTCAGCGCCAGCGAGTCATTCGCGATCGTATACTGCAAATGCCGTTTTATATTAAAGTCAGCCTTTCGACATAAGCTACTTTTCCATACGAACACAGATATGTACCAAGAGCACTGCGTAAGAAAGTACTCAGCGAGTTGCACACTGCACATTTCGGTATGACTAAAATTAAGAAGCTAGCTAGAGGTTATTGTTGGTGGAGGGGTATGGACGTTGAAATTGAAGAGATGGTAAAAAATTGCTCAAAATGCCAGCTATATCGTCCAAGCCCCACAAAGGTTGTCCACTGTTGGGAGCCAGCAGAAGCACCGTTTGAACGTATCCACATTGATTTTGCGGGACCATTAAAATCTTTAAACATTCGTACTGTGCGGTCGCTTAAATATTCGTTCGAAAGAATTTCTGAAGTTATTTTGTTTACCTAAGTGCTAAGCAGTTCTAATTTGCGTAATTTATACCTGAAAAAGCTCTTTCCAGCCAAGCTCCAAGAAATTGTCGTGTTTTAGACATAAAGTGCGTGGATTAAACAATTAATATTCTTGTCCTTCCTTGCGCATATTTGCCTCTTTTGGTGCATTATTGTTGTTTTGCGTGAGAGTGCATTTTCCCATCTTCCGCGCTTTATCATACATTTTGCTTATTTTTTTAATTAACAATATCAACAGACATTAAAAGTGTGACCAGGTCTCGTTATGAGCCTCAGCGGCCAGGTTATTCTGAAGAATGAAGTCGTTTGTCGTCGTTACGTCGTAAACGCAGCACCACAGTATGATAGTCCAACGAAAAAAGTGGTGGCTTACAAACTAGAAGAAATTACTTTAGTACAAAAAGNATCGTAAACGCAGCACCACAGTATGATAGTCCAACGATGACTTCCCAATTGAAAAAAGTGGTGGCTTACAAACTAGAAGAAATTACTTTAGTACAAAAAGGTTACATACAAGTATGGTTTACAAAAAGAAATATACTATGTGCATGAAATTGCCAAACAAAAGTACCAGTTTCTCTTCTTTTTAAATCAATCTTACAACTAAAAAGGCTAAGTTTGTACCTCGTTTATACTAAATTGATAAGTGCAGACTCACAACCATATCAGGTTTCACTATTTTTAAATTGAGAATCGAATCAGTCTCATATTGTATACATATCACTCATATAAATGACCTATAAAAAGTCAGTACTAATATTGTTATTATCAATTATAAATTCATATTTTATCTATTCTTATTATTATTTTAATTTTTTTTATGGGTATTATTATTATTTTTTCCTAAATCTCTACATACATCTGTATATTTCCCGTTTATTCTCAACTCCAATTAGTATCTACATCGAAAATTTACATATACATATATTATTGTCACAAATACAATTTTTTTCCTAGAGGACTTTGTCCAACTTTACGTTCTAGTGCTTCTAGTGGCTGAAAATTTTGAACATTGACATACCGANATTCCTAAATCTCTACATACATCTGTATATTTCCCGTTTATTCTCAACTCCAATTAGTATCTACATCGAACATTTACATATACATATATTATTGTCACAAATACAATTTTTTTATTTATTGTCTTTTTTTTCCTAGAGGACTTTGTCCAACTTTACGTTCTAGTGCTTCTAGTGGCTGAAAATTTTGAACATTGACATACCGAACATACGTGTGCCCAACCATCAATCTATTTATCAATTTATTGTCATACACCTCAAGGTCACATTTTCTATAATCAAATCAAGGAGGCTTTTTGATGTCTGAAATGTTTTCCGCAAAGAATTTTCCTTTGACAGTGCTTATTTCTTTAAACTCGCTCTCCCATTCATTCCAAATTGTTTTCCGAATTTGACACAATGCTTCCCCCAGAGTAAGGTCCACCTCTTTAATATTTTCCTCCCTAGCAGCCACTTTGGCATTTTGATCAGCTTTTTCATTTAACTCAATTCCTGCATGGCCAGGTACCCATACCATCTTGGCACTACTACAGTTAGACTTTACAATGATATTATGTATCGATGCAACAATGTAATTTGATGAACTCTTTTTTCCCAGGAGACTCACCGCTGCCAAACTGTCAGTAACTATAACCCATTTGTTTATATTGTTTTTAATTAAAAAGGCGACTGCTAACCTGTTGGCTACGAGTTCACCAAGGTGGAGGAAAAACTACCACTTCGCTTGAAACTTTCAAATATACTTTTCTGCGGATCATAAAAGGCAACCCCCACCGCATCATTTACTACTGACGCATCAGTCGCTACGATATAAAAGTCACTATCTATAAGATCATCTATTTTCGCCAAAAAAAGGCTCTTTAGCTGCTCATTGCTAAATTCTTTTTTTGCTTTCATCAAAGATGACATTTCTAACTGAAAATGTTTATTCTTGCTGAAAGTAACATTAACGTTAATGTTGTAAAAAAAAGTCTTTAAATTTATTATATATAAAGCTATAGCTCGACTTAACAGGAACACTTTGTCTAAAGTCAATTCTAATCTCGTAATTACCCAACCATCGTTTACCCAATTCCTTAGCAGTTAGCCACTACGCTCTTTTAAGTGGAGGGAGTTCACCGGCCAAAACATACCTCGCATGGACAGGCGAGCTCGGGGGAAGCCCAAGACATCTCCTTAGCGTATCATTATGGATACCTTGCAATTTGGTGTTGAAGCCACGCGTAGCATTTGCATATGTGGTGTTAGCAAACTCAACCTTTCTTCTAACAAAGGGCTTGTAAAAGTTTATTGCCACTTTGGGTTCCAACGCACTCTTTATAGTCGTAAGTTTTTTGATGAGGTTTTTGCTGGATCTGGCAGCGCTTTTAATATTCGCCACCAATGGACGCACTTGCACAGATGGTTCTGCCCAACCATTTAATACTTTTAACTTGCTGCACCTCAATACCATTTAGCCTGAGAGAGAAAACTTTCCTACCCATGCAGTTCATACTCAAAAACTTTGTTTTGTTAGCATTTAATTGCCTCAGTCATTCTTACCGCTACATACAAAGGCGAAATCATCGGCAAATTGGTAAATTTTTGTGTTGGCACTGTCCAAGCAATGCACACCTGCAGTGTATAAGTTGAACAAAATCGGTGATAAGCAACTCCCTTGAGGGAGACCATTAGATACCTCAACACGGTCTTTTCCCAGCATCAAAACCCTTCTAGAAAAGAAATTTACAACCCAGTTGTGAATTTTACTCTGTCCACACAGTTATACGCATCCGAAACTTCCAAAACACACATGAAAACCTTCCTATTTTTCTGCTTTTGTCTACTCGTCCAATGTAAACATTCATTTAAACACATTGCCGCTGACTTTCCTTTGCAATAGGCAAAGCTATTTTGCGGCACAATGCCTTCAAATTCAACCCAGTCATATAATTTTTCTTTAACTAACATGTTTAAACATTTGACTACCACGGACAGCAGTGAGATCGGTCAAAAATTTCTGAAGTCACTTAACAATTTTTATAATTCTCCATTCCTCCTTGACCTCATTGTTATTAAAAAACTTTTCTAACTCTTTCACAAAAACTGATTTGACCTCATCCGGAAGTTTTTTCACCATTTCGAAAGTGATATTGCCACAACCACCCGCAGACTTCTTTTTCCGTTTCAGTATCTCTTCAAGGTTTTCCAACGAAAAACTTACATGAGCGTCGTTATCGTTCACTACGCTGGAGCTCCCTACAACTTGCCATCCGCTATTACCATTTTGCTGCTCGGCCTGATCCCTCAGATGCAAAAGATACTTGCCATTGTTTTCCACTGACCACTTAGAACACCCTCTACTGCCTTTAACCTGATTAACAAATCTTCATGCTTACCGTATTCGGACACTCATTTAACTGCATAATCCTCTCCTTATAACTGTTGCTTTTAGCAATTTTAAACTCCTTCTTCCACTCTTCTTCACATTGTCGCAATTTTTCAAAATCCTGCACACTGTTAGTTTAGTTAGTCTAGCCTTTTTCCTGGCCACCACTACCAATCTATACCNGCTTATAACTGTTGCTTTTAGCAATTTTAAACTCCTTCTTCCACTCTTCTTCACATTGTCGCATAGTTTAGTTAGTCTAGCCTTTTTCCTGGCCACCACTACCAATCTATACCTCTTTTTCAGGTCATTGTTCCACCACGCTTTTGGTGTGTTTTTGACCGTGTTAAGATCAATTGATGCTTTTTTAATTTGATTCTTAACTTCATTCACTATGTTGTCCAATCCACCATCCACACAAACCGCAGACAGCGCAAATGTCAGTTTCCTTTTTTGTACAAAATTGTTAGGTCTTTTGGAAAGAACTTTTCAACTGTTATGACAATAGGCCGATGATGGCTACCACCGACATAACCTTAATTGCATTCCCAGTACACGTTCCCACCTATATTCGAGAAAGACAAATCGAGTACCGACAGGCTTCCCTGACCTGCTCTATTTACAACAAAGGTAGGACTACCATTATTCAAACCATACCAGCTTTAGTGGCAGCATTCATAAGAACTCTCCCCTTTGGATCATCACTCTTACTACCCCAGGTACGCATTTTGGCATTGAAATCGCCAAGCAAAAGAACCCCCTTCTTGCCCTCCAAAAAAATTAAAAGTCTATTTATTTCATAGTCCACTCCATCCACTCTGTTTTTAAATAATAAGTTAAAATACATTAATTTCTACCCCTCCCTAATATCCCCAAGCGAGAACACATCTTGGAGAACCACAATATCAATATTGTTATGTTCATTAAAGTAATCAATGTAACTTCTAAACTTCTTTTAAGCTCTGACAATTAAGCTGCATTATTTTGATCGACATCATTGTTAGAGTTAATACGTAGTCTATCATTCACACTATCCATTATAGCTTAATTCAAAACCTTTACCTGTCACTTTATCCCACTTTGGACTATCAAAAACTGGTCCAGTGTTTTCTTTAACCCTGATTATCTTTTTGCAATCCTTGCGCTGGCTAATATTTTGTTTAACCACCTGGTTGTAATTTCTTTTTGTGAACACTCTATTTACAATAACTTCATTATTCTGAATGTTAGTTTCACGTTTACTAAGAATTGGAAAATTACTTTCATCATCCAAGATTGAAAACCTATTATCAGACAAGGAGTCACCATAAATGTCGTACATTTCGCGTTTGGACATTTTTTAATGGTCATAACCTCAATCACTTTTTGCTCCTTTCCCAGCTGGGACACCTATCTTTGTTAACCGAAACATGATTATTGCTCCCACACAAAATGCAGTTTATATAATTGCTCGTACATTTACCTACACACCTATCATCCTTACCACATATTATACAGCGATTTCTGGCTCTACAAGGTATGACCCAGTTTGCCGCAATTGAAGCATTGCTTAGCTGGGGAAAAAGTGGTTTACTTTGAAATTTACGCAGAAAATCTTAATGGACTCAGGTATATCATTACCCTCGAAGCCAATCTTAATAGTCAAGGTAGGTACAAATTTGTCTTTGTTAACAGGATCCCTCCTAGTGATGCGAGTCTTCACTTTGATGCTCGCTTGAATATCATCAAAAATTTCATCTTCCAAAAAATCAAAAGGAACCTGGCGAATCACCCCATATGTTTCAGTGAAACTCCTGGGAATGAATACCCGAATACCCCTCCCCCTGAGTTCGCATTTGCTAACACTATTGTTAGCATTTTCAACAGAATCAAAGAAAACCTTATACAACGATTTCCCAATCGCCAAAATATTGTTCATACATTTGACATTCACTTTTCTAATATATCAAATAAGAACAAGCCGTTTCCCATTTTTTTGTTTTAAAACTTTAAACTATTTGACGTATCCATCAAAACTATATCTTGGCCTTTATAGTCAGCCTGATATATGTAGTTGACTTACACCTCTACCATTCAAATCGCAACTCCCACATTTGAGGTACCACCCCTCAATTGCTCTTTACGATACGCACCCATATTCTGATCCAACTGAGACCCACTCTGACCCGAGAAACCCCTAGCACCTTCCGCTTGCATGTTATCACCACCAGAATCCATAACCTGCACAGCCCTGCCACAAGCATTTCCATCAGCCACCGCCAACACTTTCTCGTTTCGCACATTCGAGATCGAACTATTTGCATCGCTCTTACCATAGTTGCATAGCATTTTTTCTGCACCACTTGTAACATTTTCTACCACCTGAACCTCCTCGTTGTTTAGACACAAGCTCATTCCTACCGGGTCATCACTTTGAGAAACACTCTTTGTTACAACTGCACCTTGTTGCCCCTTACACCATCTTTTACCATATAATTTTGAATCAAACTGTACGTGCCCTTTTTCACAAGCATGCCACTAAGCTGAGGAAATGCCACAGCCCCACCAACAAAATTTTCCTCCTCACTAGAGTTAGAGAATCCCTCAATCAGTGTATTAGCGTCATCTTTGCATTTTTTTTCCCCTTTTTACATAAGGTCTATCTTTTTTTCTTTTTAGGCTTCCTGCCTTTGCCCATCATAGCAGACATTTGTCCACCAGACAATCCAGCCAAGATGCTTTCGCTTGGCGTCACCATCATAGCAGACCTTTGCCCATCAGACAAGTCGGCCATGATGGCTTCGCTATGCGACGCCACGGCGTCCGCCATTTTAAATTAAAGTACAGCTACTTATACAAAATTTTCAGCCAAAGCACCTACACCCCTACTCAGGTGTACAAAACTTTGCCTGGTACTTGAAAACTATGCTCAAAAATATACACTTATTATTTGCAATTTAATGAAAACTAAATTTTCCACAAAATACATACACCACTAAAAACTCTGCCACCACTTTTTCCATTCTCCCAGAAGTATTCAGCATAATCCTCACGATGACATCTCACTTCAAAATACAAACGACGGATGTACATTTTGCTTATCATCGATTAATTAATTTTCCCGCAAACTTGCTTTTGGCTCACTGGTTTTAAAACTGTTAGTTCAGCACGGTTTCTAACCATTGAAATCAACTAACTAATTACATTAGCTTTTCAACTTCCACTTACTGCGAGTCTTGAAAAGTTTTTCTTACAATTGGGGTATTCACAACTGTGTCGTAACTGTCGTATTGTTGTATGACGTTAACTTTAAACTCCTAAAATTATATTGCGGGGGTTCGCAAAGTACCATTAAAGTCATATTATGAATTTTCGCAGTGTTAAAAAGTAGTTGGTTGTGGTTTCAGGTTATCTAGACATTTATTTAAGCTTTTAAAGTTTACGACATACAACAATACGACACTTACGACACCGTTGTGAATCCCTCAAATATCTAGACTTCTGTGACTCTCAATCGCTCATCTTGGCTACTATCGTACTAAAAGCAAACACTGTGAGGTTTTCTTGTACATACAAATTGCTACAATTGCTTCGCGTTGAAATGTATTCATCCTGCTGTTTTGAAAAATGCAACATTAAAAACGACTTAGAGCGTTGCGTTGCGTGTTGTTTGTGTGCTGACTTAGCTCACGTAAAATGTGGTGGTCTCAAATGGTAGGGTGGCCGATATCATAACCGACAACAAAGGTGTTTGTTGGTCTTGCCCCAAGTGCAGATCAACCGAAGTTGACCTTTGTAAAATGTTTAGGAGCGCCAAAAGTGGCTTCCAGGAGCATGGTTGCCACAATTGGTAACTTTCTACCAAAATTGGTAGCTTTTAAACGATTTGGTAACTTGGTAACTTTTATTTTATTTTGGTAACTTTTGCAACCAAACATCTATTTGCATTACTAGAAAGAAATGAATTATGTTTTGCCTGTGTGTAATTATAAAGACCCTGTGGCAGCACTACTGACACTTCTACAAACTTACTTCGATAACTCATCTGATATTCGAATACTGGAAATGTTTGAATTACAGTGGTAGCACCACGGGCTGCACTTCTGAAACAACTTTCGAATGTTTGCGACATTTGAATTCTACAGTAAAAATGGTATAAAAATTCGGTCATCTGGCAATTTTCGGTAAGGTCGTTTTGATTATTCCGGCACAAAAAAGAAATGTCGCGTGCTTTTTACCAGTCCCACCTACCGATATGTATTTCGACCCACAGAATCCGAATCTGAGGTCCGTTTGACACGTACAGTAAATTATGAAAAACCGAAAAATAGCTCGAAATTTCGGTTAAAAGAACCCGCCACTTTTTTTGTATGCCGCACTATGGGCTAAATCACATTTTTTTTGTTTAAAATCTAATATAACGAGAAGGAAAAGAGCTAGCGCAATAATTTTTTGTGTGAATAAAGTTCAAGTTATGTCGGTTAAAGGAAAACTAAAGCGAACGTCAACACGCTTTACTTGAGGGGTTAAAATGAGGGGCGAAGTTGACCATGTTCAAAAAATTTATGACCTTTCGATTTTCTTTTTGCTGTATCTCAGAGGCGAATCACGATATCGATACAATTTTTGTTTTAAATAGTAGTAAATGAAATGTACATTAAGAAAAGGCTTATTAGAATACCATCAACCCCTAAATTCAGGGTTGAAATAAGGGGTGAATGGCTAAAACCCAGAAAATTCACTGAAAAACCTTATAAAGTGTTTTCATAGGTGCCGAAAACGATTCCTATAATTACTTCTGCAAGGATTGATTTATTGGGATATCATCA
>NW_016159437.1:14989-68569 GCF_001687245.7 Rhagoletis zephyria | reverse complement strand
GGTATCATGATTTTCCTTTGAGATACAGCAAAAAGAAAAGCGAAAGGACATCGATTTCTAGAATTTTCTTGTTTTCAGCAACTTACCCGTTATTTTAACCTCCAAATGAAGGGTTGATGATATCCCAATAAATCAATCCTTGCAGAAGTAATTATAGGAATCGTTTTCGGCACCTATGAAAACACTTTATAAGGTTTTTCAGTGAATTTTCTGGGTTTTAGCCATTCACCCCTTATTTCAACCCTGAATTTAGGGGTTGATGGTATTCTAATAAGCCTTTTCTTAATGTACATTTCATTTACTACTATTTAAAACAAAAATTGTATCGATATCGTGATTCGCCTCTGAGATACAGCAAAAAGAAAATCGAAAGGTCATAAATTTTTTGAACATGGTCAACTTCGCCCCTCATTTTAACCCCTCAAGTAAAGCGTGTTGACGTTCGCTTTAGTTTTCCTTTAACCGACATAACTTGAACTTTATTCACACAAAAAATTATTGCGCTAGCTCTTTTCCTTCTCGTTATATTAGATTTTAAACAAAAAAAATGTGATTTAGCCCATAGTGTGCCGGTGCTATTATTCCGTGAGTCGCAGGTTCAAATATCGGCACATTCCGAACGAAAAATGACACTGAAGATGGCACAACGCCGAAACCGGTTTGTCTCCAAACCAAATTTGCCAAAAGATGACGAAAAATCGTTCCACATTACATCATACTCCTACCCTGTCGGAAACACCGACAACGAAAACGAGAATATCGGTACATGCAGTAATTAATTGATAGAAAAATATTTTCTAATAAAAAAAATTATTATAATTGTCAATAGCAATTTCAATCTTGATAATTTATCCAGAAAATAGATTTAAACTTCTTTGCTAGAACTGGGAATTTTTGATAAATAATCGCAAATTGACAATTTATAATTTTTTTTTATGAATTTATGAATTTTTTAAGTGCACAGAATCGGGCTGTAAGTATATACACATTTGTTATGAAATATAGCAGTTTTATTCAGTATATTTTTTTCTCAACGAAGAAGTGAAGATTTTGGTATTGAAGATTTAGTAACTTTTGGTAACTTTTCTTAAGAATTTTGGTAGAAAAAAATGTTGGCGAGTGGCAACCATGTCCAGGAGTTGGGTAAGGAGTTAAACTTCTAAGCGAAAAGTTTAAGCGATATGAAGATGTATTTAAAGACTTTAAGTGCATTAAATCTTCATCCTCTCCATCACTCAAGCTTAAACAAGCTTCAAAAAAGCGGAAGCATGGAGCCGACAGCATTCTTCCTAATCCCATTGCTTTAGACATTGACACTCCGCCAATTGATTCTTTGTAATAAAGAATTAATAAGTTTTAATTCTCCGTGTGTTGAGTTATCTCAAGCTGCATCTTCCTCAGGCGTCACTACAAGGGCTGCAGCAAAAACGACAGCTGCGTCGGAACTTAAATCTCAAAGTGGACCATCTCGGTACCCAAAGAATTAATCCTAGTTCCGCGAATAAATCTGTGTTTGTTTCGCGCTTTTCTAGTGAAACTTCGGAAGAAGATGTTAAGTCTTATATAACATCAAAGCTTAACCCCCGGTACATAGCTATTACAAAATTTAAATTTTTATACGACAGAAGCATAACTTCTTTCAAAATTGATATTTCCGCCGAGCATTTTCAAAACATTGTTGATGGTTCATTCTGGCCCAATGGTGCTTTAGTTCGAGAGTTTGAGTTTAAACCCCGAGCTCGGAATGAAAATATTGCTCAAATTCCCTCCTCAGGATCAAAAAACTTATAAGTAATTTTTTCTTCAATATTTATTACCAAAAAGGTTAGAGGTTGAAATACAAAGTTAACCGAGCTGTACTTAAAGTCTTTTGATTTAAATTATGAAATGTTGGTTTTTACTGAAACTTGGCTAAAACCGAATGTGTTTAATACTGAAATATTGTGTAATAAGTATGAAATATTTAGAAATTATCGCTTGGATAGAAAAGGCCGGGGTGTTTTAATAGTTGTTCGGACTGACTTTTACTCTGAAAAAGTTGAGTTCACTGGTTCAGATTATGTTGAATTCCTCTGTGTTAGAATACGGTGCCCTTCAAGTAGTGTTTTTCTTGTTGCAATTTATATTCCACCTAACTCTAACTCTTCAGTTTACTTTAAACATTCTTCATTGTTGCTCTCTTTTTTTGCCATGGTCAAGCCCTCCGATTCGATTGTTGTGTTGGGTGATTTCAATCTAGCGTGTGTTTCCTGGGATTCGGTGGATGAAATTCTGGTGCCCAATTCTTCTCGGGATGTATTTAAACAATTTCTTAACGAACTTTCCGATCTTGGTCTATATCAGATTAATTCAGTTATCAGGAACTTAGGTGATTGTCTTGAATTAGCGTTTATTGATGATACTGCTAAATGCACTATAATACGCGGCGATCCTTTAGTTATACCTATAGACCCTTAACACCCACCACTTTAGTTGTCCTTGGCACCATCCTACGATTCATATTATTGTCCTGAAACTAGAAAGCCAAAAGGTCGGCGATATTATTTCAAATACGCTAACTACGACAAGCTTAAAATAGCTATATCTGAAACAGTCTGGCCTGAGTACGATGGGGATGTAGAGAACAGTGCCTTAAACTTTAGTAAAATCTTGAATAATATATTCAGTAAACTCATTCCTCTTGTTAGTGAAAATACCGGACCTCGTAATTCGTTGTGGTTTAACTCGGAGCTAAAGCATTTAAAAAATCCAAAAACTAAATCATTTAAGCTTTATAAAAAATCAGGCCTGTCTTCTCACTTCGCCGCGTATTAATCCTTCGTCATAAATACAATGCCTTAAACAGAAAATGTTACAGGAGTTACATTAATAAAATTCGCATTAACATCGTTTCTAATCCCAAGTCATTTTGTTAACTCAAGACGTAAAATAAATGGGTTGCCCTCAATACTGAAATTAGATTATGTTATTTCTAGTGATGATGATATAATTGCTGATATGTTTGCAAATTATTTTGAATCGAACTATTCTGTCGAGCCAAATGAAGAAACTTCCAGCTATACTTTTCCATTCCCACAGTTTGACCACATCCGTATTCCTTCAATCTCTGCTGACAACGTTCATTTGAATAGTTTAAAAAATTCTTTTCTAAGCGGTCCGGATGGTATTCCCCTCCTGTGTCCTAATAAGTTGAGCAGATTATCTGTATAAGCCATTAAGAAACATCTTCAATGCTTCTCTAAAGCAAAGAGTTTTCCCCTCTTTGTGGAAGGAGTCGTATATCCTGTCGCTGTATAAAAATGGAAGCAGGTCGAATATTGCGAATTATAGGGGAATCGTTAAGCTGTGTCATTCCTAAAGTATTTGAAGAAATCGTTACGGAAGAACTATCTTATTCCATAACGCCTATTAACGATGTATCACAACGGATTTTGTATGGGAAAATCAACTGTATCAAACCTTCTTGAATTCACTACAAATGTGAACAATGGTTTCAAAAGTAACTATCAAACTGACGTCATTTACACTGATTTCAGAAAGGCATTTGATAAAGTACCTCATTCTACTCTAATATACAAACGTGATAAAATTGGTTTCACTCCAATCCTGCTGCGCTGGCTTTCTTCTTATTTCATTGGCAGAAAACGGAGGGTTATATTTAAAAAAATTTCGTCTCGGGTAATTCATGTGACGTCAGGTGTACCTCAAGGTAGCCACCTTGCCCCCCTTCTGTTTCTTTTATTCATCAACGATCTTTCAAATATTTTGAAGTATTCTAATTGCTTAATGTACGCAGACGACGTTAAGTTATTTAAGTTCATTGGTGCTCCAGGAGACAGGGAACAATTACAGGCGGATCTTAGTAATATGTCTAAATGGTGCGAAGTAAATTCTATGTGACTTAACTTGAAAAAGTGTAAATTTATGTGTTTCTCTAGAAGACCATTTCAATCATATAGCTACCGCATTTGTGAACATAGTGTTGATCAGGTAACTAATTTCATCGATCTAGGCGTTACCATGGACCCTAAGCTTGAATTCAAGTCCCGTGTAAACTCTTGTGTTAATAGAGCAAATGGCGTCTTGGCTTTCATCAAACGTTGGGCTAAAGAATTTAGAGATCCTTTTGTCACGAAAGCTCTCTTCACCTCCCTAGTCAGGCCGATCTTAGAATACGGGTCCGTCGTATGGAACCCTAGATATCAAACGCATTCTGACAGACTTGTGTCGGTACAGAAACAATTCTTATTATTCGCATTAAACAATTTGCCTTGGGATTCGACATTATATCTCCCACCGTACAAAATCCGCTTGAAACTCATAAATTTGCCAACGCTTCACAGCCGTATAGAGATGCTCGGGGTTTTGTTCATGATTCAGCGGGTCGGTCAATAGTCCCTTTCTACTGAACCAGATCACATTTTGTATTCCTTCTAGACCTTCTAGACATTACAAGCCCATTAAGCTAACTATTTGTAGAACAAATTTTGAAATGCATGATGCTTTTCGTTGCCTATGCCAGGACTTTAATAAGCATTACGACTATTTTGACACCTCCCACTCACTTTTTACCATTAAGAAAACCTTACTTGAGATTTTGAATAAATAACAAGTAAACCCTTACATTGCACCTTCTCGTTCAGCTGGTGAACTGTATTTCTGTTCAGTTTATGAGGTAAACGAGATTTTAACAGACATTATGATTGCTTCTACATATCTAAATCGCTTTTTTGAAACTAAATAAATTAATACCTTTAACCGGGAACGATAAATTACACAATATTTATGACTGCTTGGTGCAATTGTAATCGTCTTCGTATATTTTCGCGACCGAGTAAGACAGTACGAGCTTGGATCGGAAACTCGGCCTTTCCGACCATGATCAACAGCTTGTCCACAGCGCGGAGCGGAAACTAGAGCTTTCCGCCTGCCACACATTCNTGTGTCGGTACAGAAACAATTCTTATTATTCGCATTAAACAATTTGCCTTGGGATTCGACATTATATCTCCCACCGTACAAAATCCGCTTGAAACTCATAAATTTGCCAACGCTTCACAGCCGTATAGAGATGCTCGGGGTTTTGTTCATGATTCAGCGGGTCGGTCAATAGTCCCTTTCTACTGAACCAGATCACATTTTGTATTCCTTCTAGACCTTCTAGACATTACAAGCCCATTAAGCTAACTATTTGTAGAACAAATTTTGAAATGCATGATGCTTTTCGTTGCCTATGCCAGGACTTTAATAAGCATTACGACTATTTTGACACCTCCCACTCACTTTTTACCATTAAGAAAACCTTACTTGAGATTTTGAATAAATAACAAGTAAACCCTTACATTGCACCTTCTCGTTCAGCTGGTGAACTGTATTTCTGTTCAGTTTATGAGGTAAACGAGATTTTAACAGACATTATGATTGCTTCTACATATCTAAATCGCTTTTTTGAAACTAAATAAATTAATACCTTTAACCGGGAACGATAAATTACACAATATTTATGACTGCTTGGTGCAATTGTAATCGTCTTCGTATATTTTCGCGACCGCGTAAGACAATACGAGCTTGGATCGGAAACTCGGCCTTTCCGACCATGATCAACAGCTTGTCCACAGCGCGGAGCGGAAACTATAGCTTTCCGCCTGCCACACATTCAAAATAATGACTTCGGGAACATGGATCGGAAACTCGTTCTTTCCGACCATGATCAACAGCTTCTCCACAGCGCGGACCGGAAACTAGAGCTTTCCGCCTGCTACACATACAAAGTAATGACTTCGGGAACATGAATCGGAAACTCGGCTTTTACGACCATGATCAACAGATTGTCCACAGCGCAGAGCGGAAACTAGAGCTTTTCGCCTGCCACACATTCAAAGTAACGGCTTCGGGAACATGGATCGGAAACTCGGCCCTCCCGACCATCATCAACAGCCTGTCCACAGCGCGGAGCGGAAACTAGGTGTTTCTGCCCGCCGCACACAAAAGTACACTAGAGACTAGGCCTTACCAGCTACCAAACCTGCTATTTTATACTATTATTAGTATTATTAAAAATTAATATGTATAATTAGTCTACCCTGTAATATATCACACATACTTAAATATCTATGTAAATGTTTTATCCTTTGTCTGTAAGAAAACATTTTTCTGTAGACCAAATAAATAAATATGTAACATTCTGGTTATGGTAGATTCGTTCTCGAAGTGGCCAGAAATTCATATATTACCTAATCTAACTACGGAACCGACAATAAAAAATTCCGAGAGATCTTTAGTTGTTTCGGAATCTCTAGTCCTCGTTAGCGATCACGGTACTCAGTTTACATCGCGAGAATTTCAAAATTTGCTTAAGCAAAAAGGAGTAGTGCACAAGAAGGGCGCACCGTACCACCCAGCAACAAATGGGCAGGCAGAACGTTATGTACGCACACTTAAAGAAAAACTGAAATCTTTGGATTGCGATAAGCGCAAAACCTGAAAAAGGAATTATGCAATGTGTTACTCACCTAATGTCGGGCCAAACATTCTACTACGGGTAAGTCGCCGTTGCAATTACTTTTTGGGCCCGATTAGATTAAATGATACCGGAAGAAGAAAAGCGGTGTTCAAAAAATTTCGAGGAACCTTAAATTCAAGTTGGGGGAGAAAGTTGCGGCTAGAGACTATTTATCCGATGAAAAATGGAAATTCGGAAAAATTACAGAATTTCTTGGAACTGTTCATTTTATGGTTCTTTTAGATGACGGTAGACTCTGGAAATGTCATGTGAATCAACTTCGCGCAGTTGGGTCTAAAGTCGTTCGCTGTTACATCGGTTGAATCTGACATCGCCAAATGTATGGATACTTATATATAGTAATTGTCATCACTAATACGAATTATCACTCACTTGTCCTAATTTAGACACGTAAGCTACATTTTGTCAAATAAAGCATTGAAGAAGTGTGAATGTAGTTTCAATCATATATTACCGGTATAAAGCAAATTTAATTGACAACAGTCAAACTACATAACATAGCCCTAAAATTTTCACAGCGAAAGTACAAATTTGAGATCGATTTTAAGCGGTCGTTATTCATATAACCACATTCATTTATATATTACTTTTCATATCAGTTCAAGTCTATTACATACGCCCCCACTTTTTATTTTCATTCCCATAAATTATTTATAATAGGGGTCTTCATCAAAAGCGATAAACTTCTGTTTAACTTGATAAAATTATAAATTTATCATTTTGAAAATCTATTTATCCTAAGTTTATCACTTTATCAAACGATTTTGGTGGATAAACAAATAAATTTCAGCAAAATTCAACCCTGACAGACTGCCAAGCGGTCGATTTTGCTACGAACACATTAAAAACAAATGAACACAATGTACGAGGCAAGAATGAATCGTAACTAGCCATATAAGTTAAATAATAAACAATTGTATGCAATTATTTACCAGGGTGCGTTCATGTAAGAATGTGGATAAACTGATAAATTTATCAATTTATTCCTTTATCACTTTAGAGGAGGACACCTAATGACTTTTGCTAAGATTTCAAAAGCCAAAGTTATCAAAACAAATTCTCCGGAACTTAGAAATATTATTTTCTACATTTTAGTCCAGTTATAAAAGGGTCGTTTATTAAAAAGTGTTTTATTTTATTTATTTTCTACTTTTCAGTCTTGTCTTTATAAAATTTTGCAATACATATTAAAATAATTCAAGGATATTAATATATTGGAGCTTACACGTAGGGTTCAATCGATACAAGTAAATACTCGATACTTTTCTTTTGATACCAAGTATTTTTTTACTCGATACCTTTTTGTTCGGTATCGAGTAAGAATCGAAAAAAAAGTACTTGGTATCGAAAGAGTAATTTCTTCTACTTTTATCATTGCAACGGCAACTCAACAAATGACGCCCGTTATTAGAGTTTTCGCGGAAAGTGCGGTCATGTAGTACAGAAACTAGAAATCGCTTGTCTGTAAAGCATTTAGAAAAGTTGTTGTTTCTTGGCAGTGTGCCCCAAAAGCTATTTTTTTCATAAATATTTTGTGAATAATATACTTATATGAAGTCATATATGTAATCATGATACAAAAAAGAAGGTAGTTTCATTACTACTGATGCTTTCCATTTCCAGACAACCGGTCAGGTACGAGCATGATTTTTAATTTCGACCAAACTCAAATACATTGTTTGTTGGTCCAAATAATGAGACACGTATTTTTTCTTTTGGCTCGGAAAAATTTTTCGGCCGAATTAAACGCGATTTTGTTTTTCAGGCAAAAATCGATTATTCGGATTGACAGTGAGAATTTTTTTTTAAATGCCCATAACTTTGTCAAAATTTAATAGATTCCAACAATGTTTTTACTCAAATGTCAGTAATTCTTGTCACTTCAAGATAGAATGATATAATTATTGATTTTCATTATTTAAAATTTTTTATTTAACAATAAACAAAAAGTGCAAATTTTTTTTTTAAATTTAATTTCTCAAAAAGTGTATTTTTTTTTCTCTCAAACTTTTTTACCGGGAAAGAGACACTTTGAACTACAATCAACCCAAATCTTTAATAGCTAAGAGTTTTTTTTCTGAGTTATGATTTTTTATAGAAAACATTCGTTTTTGTGGTACATACTACAATATTCTTATATTGTTTAACTAAATATAACATATGTATGTAATATATCAGCAAAAGGTACAGCCGTGATCATTTTTTGTGTATAAAATAGATATTAGAACACAGTTTCCACCATCCAGTTTCGATATAAAACGGAAAATGGCATTTTCGCTTATTTTCGAAACTGATGGTGGAAATGTGTATCTAATATCTATTTTGATACACAAAAAATGATCACGGCTGTACCTTTTGCTGATATATTACATACATATGTTATATTTAGTTAAACAATATAAGAATATTGTAGTATGTACCACAAAAACGATGATTTTCTATAAAAAATCATAACTCAGAAAAAAAAATCTTGCTATTAAGAGATTTGGGTTGATTGTAGTTCAAAGTGTCTCTTTCCCGGTAAAAAAGTTTGAGAGAAAAAACAAATACACTTTTTGAGAAATTAAATTAAAAAAAAAATATTGCACTTTTTGTTTATTGTTAAATAAAAAGATTTTAAATAATGAAAATCAATAATTATATCATTCTATCTTGAAGTGACAAGAATTACTGACATTTGAGTAAAAACATTGTTGGAATCTATTAAATTTTGACAAAGTTATGGGCATTTAAAAAAAATTCTCACTGTCAATCTCGAATAATCATTTTTGCCTGAAAAACAAAATCGGCGTTTAATTCGGCCGAAAAAGTTTTTCCGAGCCAAAAGAAAAAATACTGTCTCATTATTTGGACCAACAAACTAATGTATTTGAGTTTGGTCGAAATTAAAAATCATGCTCGTACCTGACCGGTTGTCTGGAAATGGAAAGCATCTACTATTTTTTGATTATAAAGCAGATTTTTGACATTTCTCCAGATGTAAATATTTACCTACCTTCATATATTTCTCTATGGGTCCGGGTGAATACTTCACGACCCGGATGCTGACGATTGGGGAATCGCTCTGCATAGAGACTTTGAGCAGCTCTGGCATTACAGCAAGCTTTACCAAATTCACGCGACGTATACTGCATGTTCTCTGTCATAGTATTAATAAGACAATGTTCGAAGGGTCCAATTTCACAAAATCCACTTTCACGAATTCCGGTAAGTAACATAAAATAATGTCAGGAGCAGGTAATAATGTACCTTTGTACTATTTAGCATGTCATTGGTCGGTAACAAGAGCAACTTAAATTTAAATCTATTAAATACATTCTAGCATGTCTCAGTCCTTTACCCACAAAAGTAAATTTTTTTTTCACCAGAGATAGTCAACGTTGGGGAAGAAAATATCAAAAAGTTAAAAATCCCAAAATAGTCCTAATTTATGATATTTCCTTAATATATTTTAACTACATTGCATTTGAGGAGAAGCAACTATCTGGAAGTATTTTACATAAAAAATTTACTAAGTATAGCCTGGTTTGTAGAGCAGTTAAAGAAAATACATGAAAAGGCACGATTTTTTTAAATTAAAAAAAATGTTAATATTTCAAAAACGGTGACACTTTTACCTGAAAATTTTTTGTTTATCAGGGAGGGAGAGTATATTATTATATATATATAGTAATGATTAGTTNGGGAGGGAGGGAGAGTATATTATTATATATATATAGTAATGATTAGTTACATTTTAAAATATCCTATGAATTTTATTTGAGTGTCGTGATGAGGAGTTAGAGAAATTGACTTACTTTGGATTTGCTAATTCATTATTTTGGATTACTATTTCATATTTTATTTGAAATTGCGGTNGAGAGTATATTATTATATATATATAGTAATGATTAGTTACATTTTAAAATATCCTATGAATTTTATTTGATTGTCGTGATTTGGAGTTAGAGAAATTGACTTACTTTGGATTTCCTAATTCATTATTTTGGATTACTATTTCATATTTTATTTGAAATTGCGGTTCTTACGTACTTAATCCGTTTCGCTTCGTTTTTTTTATCGGCCCATTTTATACTTATTTATTTTTGAGAATGCCGCGGAATCATAGTAATGAACACAGGTTTTCACAGGCTAGCTCCTGGTCCATCTGTAAGGAAGATTCTTCAGAAAGTGATGACGTTTTAATAACCGCGTGTTCCTATCGTTTTCATAGGTCTTGCTTGCTAAACTGGATCAAGAAAAACCGTTCTTGCCCGCAATGTCGGACGAAATGTACCAGCCGTGATTTTCCTCAAAATACGGGTACTCGAACTAGGGTTCAAAGCGCTCTTCAGTCAGATAGCACCAAGTGGAAGGGGCAGCAAGTTTGCCTATTGCTAATGTGCAAGAAACTAATAACACCCTCATGAAGAAGAAAATATAATTCGCAATATTGTCACTGCCGTGATATCAGCCAGGCAAGCATCAATTTTCGACAATTTAGAGAATCGCGTTTCTCAGCTCTTAGAGCAAAGGCTCAAAGGTATAGTCACCAGCTTAGTGGACCGGTTCAATTTAAACGCACCAACACCTCAGCCTGCGGCCAACATTAGTCCATATGTTAACGCCCGTCCACCGAGTATACAACGTAATGTCTCTACACCCGTCTGGCCTAGGGACATACCAAATCTGAATAACAACTCGAACCAGCATTTCCATCACCAGATTGACCAGCTTCGATTTAGCGACTTATCCAGTGTACCTTACTCTGGAAGAATAGCGCAATTAATATCCTATTGGGACATTAAGTTTGACGGAACTCCTAAGCTGACTGATAGTTTTTTGTACCGCATCGAATGCCAAGTCATCGATACAGTAGGAGGAAATTTTAACTTGTTATGCGAGCACGTACAAAGCTTGTTTATCAATGAGGCGAGAGAGTGGTATTGGCGATACCGTCGTTCAGTTGAACGCGTAACTTGGCCATCGCTTTGTCAAGCTTTGAGGACAAATTTTCAACTTCACAAAAGTGATTTTGAAATTAAGGAGATGATCCGTAGTAGGAAACAAGGGCCGAGTGAAAGCTTCGACGATTACCGAAATGCAGTTCTTAAAATAGCTGAGACTTTGCAAATGCCTTGCCCGAACCGGAACTGGTAGAGGTTTTACAACATAATTTGAGACCACGCGTTCGGCAACAGCTCTTATATGTGCAGGTCACCTCTTAAGCAGAATTGCGTAGACTTTGCCTCAAGGGTTGAAAGCCTCGCAAATAAAATTACTAAACTCACCCAGACAATAACCGCGTCGCTATGTTAGTGAAATAGATGGCGAAGATCCTTCGATAGAAGCTACAGAATCTGAAATCAGCGAAATAGGTAAACGCTCAGCCAGATCAAAGATAGTTTGCTGGAATTGCAAAACCGAAGGCCACCGGTACTTCGATTGCCTCGAAGATAGATCCGTATTCTGTTACGGGTGTGGTGCCCCGGAAGTTTACCGACCAAAATGTTAGTCCTGCAATCCGGAAAACTTGAAGGAGAGCATGGTTCTCAAGCAGAATCCTCGCAACAACCCGCAAAAGAAATTTAAAAAAAAACTCATCATACGCACAGACGCTACCGAGCCGTCCGAGTGCGTGAGACCGAGTATACGCCCTGAGAACTCAGTTAATACCAATTCATTCGTTCATAGAATTATACCGTATGAAGTCCGTTTAGAAAATTACAATAAAGATAGGAAAATAATTTTCAATTTCAACAACCTGTAGTTACCCGTTCCACCATCCGATTAAAGAAATTTTGGGAAAAAGTCAATGAAAATCGTAAAGCAGTAGATAGTTTTGTTTTTGCCATAGAACCCAAATCCTTTGATTTAAGGCCATATGCCAAAATTGGAATTTCAGAGTTCGAGCATCTCGGTCTTTTAGACAGTGGTGCTCAAGTTTCTTGCTTAGGTTCTTCATTAGCCGAATATGCCTGCAGGCAAAAGGACCTTCGCAAGCAAACCACGCCCGTCTGTACTGCAGATGGGAAACATCAAGTTGTCTATGGCACTGTTGATCTAGATCATATGTTTTTTTGTTATTCCAAGCATGTTTCAAAAGATAATCTTAGCAGTAGCCTTTTGGGCCAAGTTTAAAATCGCACCGAACGTTATTTCCGAGATTTCTCTCCAAACAAAGTTCGTCTGTGCCTTGACTCAAGGAAAGTAAATAGCGTAACCATTAAGGACACTTATCCCCTACCTCATATTGATGGCATTTTGAGTAGAATACCAAAGGCAAAATTTATTATTTCTCTCGATTTGCGACGCGCCTTTTGGCAAATTCCCCTCGCAGAAAACTCTCGCGATTACACCTGTTTCACAGTCCCTAATCATCCGCTTTACCGATACCGTGTAATGCCGTTCGGCTTATGCAACGCCCCACAAGCCCTCTGTCGATTGATGGATCGCGTAACCCCACCCCAGTTGAAAAATCAGGTATTTGTCTATTTAGACGATTTATTGATTGTGTCAGAAGACTTCGACATCCATATGTCCGTCCTAGCTGAAGTTGCCCACCAATTAAGGAAAGCAGGTCTAACCATTAACATTGAAAATGTAATTTTGCATAAGAGAAGTCAAGTATCTCGGATATATCGTCGGAAGTAGTACGCTTAAATCTGACCCCGATAAAGTTTCAGCCGTCACGAACTACCCTGTTCCCAAGAATGTCAAGCACCTAAGACGCTTCTTGGGTATGGCTGGTTGGTACCGACGATTTGTGAACAATTTTGCATCTATCATCACCCCATTAACTAATCTTTTGAAAAAGACCAAACAATTTAACTGGAATGAAGAAGCGCAAGAATCCTTTGAGACCTTAAAGAAGATGTTATGTTCTGCACCTGTGTTAGCTAGTCCAAACTATGATAAACCGTTTGCCATCCAATGTGGTGCTAGTAAGCTTGGTGTTGGTGCAGTGTTAGCTCAACGGAATAGCGATGGGATTGAGGTGCCGATAGCATACTTTTCGCAAAAATTAATAAAGCCCAAAGTAACTATAGCGTTACCAAGCTGGAGTGTCTTGCTGCAATCCTTAGTCTTAAAAAGTTTAGGGCATACGTGGAGGGGCAGGAATTCACTATCGTAACCGATCACGCCAGCTTGCAATGGCCCATGAAGCAGTCCGACTTGTCCAGCAGATTAGCTCGTTGGTCTCTAAAACTACATTCAAAATCGAACACAGAAGAGGATCCTTAAATGTTGTGCCAGACAGCCTGTCGCGACAAAATTTTGATGATGTTGAAGAAATCACCGAATTAAAAGTCCGCCCGTTAATTGATCTGAAGTCGTCCGAATTTTCGTCCGAAGAATATAAAAACCTTATTAGTCATGTCCAAATTAATGAGTCTCGCTTACCCGACCATCAAATTTTAGATGAAAAGGTTTACAAAAGAACCGAACATCCAGAGGGGAACCCAGCGCGCGAAGCATTCAATTGGAAGCTGTGGATTCCGAAAACGTTGACTATTCAGGCAATTGAAAACGCCTACTGTCTTCCGAATAAATGCCATGGTGGCATAGCAAAAACTCTGGAGCGGTTAAGACTTAACCTATACTGGTCGAATATGACCGTCGATGTGAAGAACTACGTAGCAAAATGCCCGATTTGTCGACAGAGGAAAGCCACAAATGTTAGATTACGACCCCCCATGTCAGCCCAATACACCGTCCAACGTCCGTTTCAAAAACTGAATATTGATTTAATTGGTCCTTACCCTCGATCTAGAGAAGGAAATACTGGTATTTTGATTGTACTCGATCATCTGACCAAATTCCCATTGCTAAAAGCCATGCGTAATTTTAATACCTCATCTATTTGTCACTTTTTAAAAAACCATGTTATCAGCGTTTTCGGTACCCCTGAAATAATTTTTATCGACAATGGCAAGCAGTTTAAATCACACGAGTTTAGTAGCCTCTTGTCTGATCGCGGTATAAAACACGTTTTTACTGCTCTTTACAGTCCTCAACCAAACGCCAGCGAGCGAGTGAATCGATCGATTATAGCAAGCATTAGGTCCTATTTGAAAGGCGACCAAACTCATTGGGACAGGCACCTGTCAGACATCGCAGAATTACTTCGAAGTTCCATTCACCAAACCATTGGATGTTCACCATACTTCGCGTTGTTTGGACAACAAATGCTATCTCACGCTGATAAATATGAACTCTTGCTAAGGTTAGAAACGCTTGATGAAAACGTTTTGGACAGAACTGACAAACAAAAGCTAATACGAAAATCAGTCATCAACAACATAAAAACCGCATTTGAAAACTCCGATAAGCGTTACATTTTTTGTATTTCCTGTACGCTCTAGCACCCTGCATTGCTTATTAAACATAGCTGCTGGTGAAGTTCCTTCCAAGCACTTCCCCGATCATATGATTGTAGATAACGATATATCGATAAGTTTTACAATCGTTTCTAGCTTAGGAGCTATTTCCGCACAACCTTTTCTTTCTTTTATCGTGGAACCGTAATCCCGACGACACGTGCCTAGTTAAAAAAAAATAAGTTTAATTTTGCCAAACTAATAAAAAGTAGTGGTGTGTATACACATATAGGTATGCAGTTACCCCTTGGAGGAAGACCCTATCCTGAAAAACATCTGAATTGGTAAGAAATTACAGATTTTAAATTGTTATCTAGTGCCGAAATTCGCAAGTACACCCAAAAACTAATGCTACCCGGTTTTACTTAGAAACTGCGAGCGCGACGAAATAAGTTGCGGCTCTTTTGTGTTTTCGCCGGACCTGGTGTGCTGTCCAAATCTCGCCAAATCCACGCAAAACCCACGCAACGCATACTCAACTGCGAAGAAGAAAAAGTACCAAGTAGTCAGAAGGAAGAATATTTAACGTCCATCACCAACTGCTTCTGCCGGTGCCTCCCACCTCTGCAACTACGTACATAACTAAGTATTTGTAACCCACACATTTTAAGCTATGCAAACTCCTATAAAACCGTATGGGATTTAATTAAAAACACGCTCCAAAGAAGTTCATTTTGTAATTTGGCCAACCCGTTTGGGTGTAGGCCAGGTTTTGACCTGTAAGCGAAACAGAAATTCATTTAATAAGTTTAGAAATCTTTCCCGCTTAAGTTCGAGTATTATCCACTCGTTAATGGTTTAGAATTCGCATAGCAGAGCTGAAACGCGGAAACTGAATAAATTAGCCTTCAGAAACTTAATTGAATTAAAAAAAAAACATTTACTAATCCTCGAAATACTTACCTTAAGCCATTCTTACACAACTGATATCCAGACATCCAACATAATAATTGATATTGGAATGGAATTATAATTGTAATACTCTCGTATTCAATGTAACTAGCTTCATAAGTTATTTCCTTACCTTTTATACTTTTATTTGTTTTTTTTTTTTTCATATATAAACGGTGTACACACTTATGCGCATAACTATATGTTAACTATATATGTACATAAGTAAGTACTTTCCGTTGGCACCACGTGGTGAATCCACATGGACCACTAAGCTAACTCAACAATAGTGTCACATTTTGCTCAACTTCTTGTATGCTCATACGCCCTCCTTCCTACCCGAAAATTAGGCAATTCCGTACTGTAATTAAGTCGGAGAGAGTTGAGTTTATTTCTTTTAAAGTTTTTATCGTTTTGTTTGTTTAAATAAGCGCCAAATGAGCGCCTGTTTGCGTTTTGGTAGTTTAACTACTATCGCTAGCGCTAAGCCTACAGTAGGCGATCAAATAACAGGGCAACCTTAGGCTGCCCAATACTTGCTGTGAACTTACAAAAAAAAGCCTTTTATAGATATACATATGTACGTATACAAGGAACAAAAGAGGAATTAAACAATTTTCAGCGGCAACAACAACAAAGCAAAGGAGGCCTTCTTCGCTTCGCGGGACTGCGTTCCCATCAAAAGTGAGTTCATATTGGTTCCTATTTTATTATACATCACTGTTTTTTTCATTTGCTCTAAATACATATGTGCGTATATATGTAAGCAGGTGCATAAGGAGATTTGATGTTGTTTCTTTCTGAATCTATTTGGAGAAATCTCACAAACCGCTGTACATATATACATATGTGCATCGATGTTGTTCTCCTTGGCGTGGGGATGAGGCTTAAGTGGTGACATTGGGGCCTTTAGGGGCTTCTATATCAGCATGAACTAAGAGGGAGGCTCCGCATGAGAACCTGCGTAAGACACGAGTTTACACAGTTTCCTATGTGGAGATTACCGTACCGACGATTACTCCTGCCCTCATCCCTCCTTATTTCTCCTATCCCAACAACCCAACTCCTCCCAACTAAGCCAGGGTGTTATGCGAGACCGTGTCCATTGGATGGTTTGCATCCAGGGGGTTTACCAGACCGGCTCAGGGAGTAAAGGTGGCCTTGCCACGGCATGGGGCGCTGCCGTGGTGGACCGTTAATTTCCCCTTACATTGCTTAGACCACCGTACGAACCAGATGAATACAAACCAAAACAAAGAAAAACAAAAACTAAAACTTCGAGCAGAGGAGGATCGTCGGAGCCGGAATCCAAAGCTGTCTCCACCCCGGTTGGGGATTCTGAGGAGGCGAAGGCATCTCCGGCTAAGGCCACGAGCGGGGGGCCTGCACGGCCAGCGCCGTAGGGAAACCGGAGCAGGCTAGCGACAAAGCTTCGAGCAGCGGTGGATCGAAATCGATACCTGCAGAGGCGAAATCGCGCTGCGTTAAGGGCCTAAGCAGGACCTTCACGGCCGGTGCCTCAGGGGGGTCGAAGCCAGCTCCTTCTGGTACTAATGGCATCATACCTGCGCAGCTGCAAAAGGCGGCGGAGGTGTCGTGCCGTTGGTTGGCCCCAATCTACGCGAGCTGCGTTAGATACGGGTACATTCCCGGGGGTTGGAGGGTCGTCAAGGTGGTGTTCATCCCGAAGGCCGGAAGGAGCTCTCATGTTGCCCCCAAGGACTTTAGGCCATTCAGTATTTCCTCGTTTCTGCTGAAGACGTTGGAGAGGCTGGTTGATATGCACATAAGTAGCATGATTCCTCGGGATCGCCTGTCTAGAGCTCAGCATGCTTATTGTAAAGGACGGTCAGTCGATACTGCTCTGCATACAATTGTGAGGTGTATAGAGGAAGCCTTCACTCACAAGGACTTTGCCGTAGGAGCCTTCCTCGATATCGAGGAGACTTTTAATAATGTCCTGCCGGACGCAATAGTTAAGTCGCTAGATAAGATTGGGGTGGAGGTCGGTCTCATTAGGCTCATCGAAAACTTGCTGCGTGACAGAACTGTCATGGCCGTCTGGGGCAGCGCCTGCTTGTCTCGCATGGTGAGCAGGGGTTCTCTCAAACCTTCTCTGGGTCGTCGTGGTGAATGAGCTTCTAGTGGAGCTGGGGAAACACGGCTGTCGGGTAATTGCCTATGCAGACGATGTGGCGCTCCTAGTTAAAGGTAAATACCTGAACACTCTGTATGAACTGACCCAACAGTACCTTAACATAGTTACTAACTGCGCGGCCAAAAGTGGTCTTGCCGTAAACCCCAGTAAGACAGAGCTGCTCTTATTCACAAAAAATATATAAAATCCCCGCCGCTGCTCTTTCCTCGGTTGGAGTTCTGCGCTTACAACTGTCTGACAGGGTCAAGTACTTGGCCTTGATCCTGGACAGGAAGTTGTTGTGGGTACCAATCATCGAGTAAAGGGCAAGAAAGGCATCAGTGGCCTTGTATTGAGGTAGGGGAGCTATTGGTAAGAGATGGGGCATCTCCCCTAAAGTTGTCTATTGGCTATACGAGACCGTAGTCAAGCCAATTATGTTCTATGGGGCCCTAGTCTGGTGGAACTCACTGGAAAAGGCTATACTAGCTAGGCAGCTGGAGCGCGTACAACGGGATGATTTAATTGGTATTAGTGGGGCACTGCGAACCGCCCCCACATTAGCACTGAACGCAATGCTAAACGTAGCGCCTGTCGACGTTGCAGGCAGAGTTGTCGCGGCGCGAAAGGCTATTAGACTCAGGGAAACCGATTGGTTGACCAACTTAGGGACTGGACACTCTGGAGTTCTAGGAGGTTTCGACTTCATCCCCGATCGCACAGATTACTGCACCACCGTTACGGCTCCTAGGAGCTTCTTCTCTGTCCACTTTCCCTCAAGGGATGAGTGGGCCGGGCGGGACTTCTGGAGGAGGGGTGCGGTGAACTTCTTTACGGATGGATCGAAACTGGATGGCAGGGTTGATGGAGGGGTCTTCTGTCGAGAGCTTTCCATCAGCACTAAGTTCAGGATCCCGGACTTCTGCAGTGTATTCCAGGCGAAAGTAGCTGCTATCAAGGAGGCGGTGGATTCACTGCTAAGGAGCGTTATAACCGTCAGGGAAGTGAGCGTATATTCTGATAGCCAAGCGACTATCAGGGCCTTGAGTTCGTTAGAGGTGCGCTCTAACCTGGTTAAGGAATGTCTTCTCTCTCTTTCGGCGGCGTCGGAGTACTTCCGCATTAGGCTTATTGGGGTTCCGGGACACAGCGACATTGGGGGGAACTGCGTGGCTGACGAGCTGGCCAGGGAAGGAACCCGTGAAACGTTATTACCGAATAAAGAGCGGCGGGGGTGCCATTGATCACTTTCGGTTCGCTCTTGGATAAATGGGCCTGATGTCAGCTCAGCGAACGCTGGGCGAATACCATGACATGCGCGATCGCAAGGTCCTTTTGGTCGAGGGTGGACCGGGGGCGGTCGAGGGCACTCCTCACACTCACAAAGCCACAGCTATCACTTCTGGTGGGGGTTTTAACGGGTCACTGTCTTATCGGTATCCACGCAGTAAGGCTGAACATTCTACCGGACCCTTTGTGTCGTTTTTGCCTGGAAGATGACGAGGTAGAATCACCCCAACACTACCTTCTTAGGTGCCCAGCGTTTGCGAGGCTAAGTTTGAAGTGTTATGCTCGCTTGCTTACCACTTAAAATTTATTTCTTACGTGGTGAATTCCCACGACGCATGCTTATGTCGGCCCTCGTCGTAACACCAATATTTGGGGTACTCCCGTGCTGCTGCGTGCTGAAGCACCAACACCAATCGCTTATATAACGTCGCGTATTCAGAACGGCTATTCAATAATAAACCTCACACCCCGTATACTACTTTCGGTTGGAATAAAATACTTTTTTTTTTATTAGTTTAATAATTGATGTTTAATACAATATATTTGATCGCGTGTCCGTTCAGGATGAAAGTACGAGTTCGATTAAATTTTCATTCGTTTCTTTATGTTAACGTATGTATCTGTGGAACGTGTTTCCTATCAGGGCTACCAACATTACAACGGCGCTGAATAGTGCTGCCGTAATGTTGGTGATGCCACTACATCACCCTCCTTGGGAAGGATTATTGTTAGGTGATCAGGCTTACAATAATCCATTGCTCCAAGAGGCGATGGCAAATTGATGTGGAGGAATGAGATGTGTAATCGAAAGATTATTTCCTTCCCTCCTTAACTCATTCGTCCATATCAATTTGAAGTTCAAAAAAAAAAATGTTCCACGTCTAAGTTATTATACTAATTTTGTACTAACGAATTATACTACTTTGATTTACAAATTTTTAGAAACCAATGTAATTTTAAAATTTTCTCTTCTTCTTAATATTAATTCTATTTCTAACAAAATTCTTTTCTTTTACATTTTTATGATTTGCATGAATATTTGAAACTTATATAGGAATTAATATTTGTTTTAGGTATTTTTCTACCAAGTATCAAATAAGGCTTTTCTTCTTTTTGTTGTAAGTTTAATATCATGTTATGTACGTCTAGTTATGCGCTTTTTTCATAATGAGTAAATTAAGTAATTACGAACCAAAGTTTGTAATTTAATATATTAATACTTATGTATGTATTTGTTGAAACTTATTACTTCATGTTTTCTTATTTTGGTTTTACAGAATGGTAGTTATCACGCATGCTTATAAACACATTTAAATCAAGTCGCTTAATATTGTAACATTATAACGCAGTACATCATATTTGTATAAGTGACGTGAAAGATTCATATTTAGTTAAATTGAGAAATTTCGCAAAATAGAAAAATGCATATGCAGTTGCATGTTTAAAAATTCAGAAAAATATGTTAAGTGACCTTTTGAATTCGGTTTTTGTGAACCGTTTTAAATTTATTTTTAGTTTTATCGAAAACCGTAACATTTACACCGTCTACTTTCTGTACCGTGTAAGGTCCCAGATATATATTGCTGTGTTTATCTCTAGGTTCCTTTTGTATTAAAACCGTATCTTTTTCTTCAATTAGTACAGGACGTGCATTTTTATCAAATGACTGCTTCGATTGGAGGTTATGTTTTGTTACGAGTTCTTTAGCGAGTGCATGGGATTTTTGCAGACGATATTTTACTTCTTTTGCATAATTATCAACGTTGTAAATTGGATAAATTTTAACTTTTTGTACTTCGTTTGGTAAAACAGCGTTTTTACCAAAAATCCGTTCAAATGGAGTAAATTTATTATCAAAAACTCTGTTTGAGGTTGTGTTATGCAAAAAAGTAAAATATTTTAAATATGTATCCCAGTCGGAATATGATTCATTTAAAAATGCTCGTAAGTACTCATTAAATACTCTATGATTTCGTTCTATTGCACCTACAGTTTCGTGATGGTGTGCTGTCGAAAAGTCATGTTTAATTTTTAAAAGTTTGGTTAATTCATAAAAAAGTTCGTTTTTATATTCAGTCCCTAAATCGGATTTGATAGAGTGCATAATGCCATATATTAAAATGAAACTTTCAAAAATTGCTGATGCAACAGTTTTAGCACTTTTATCTGGTATAGGAACAGTAACTAAATATTTTGAGAGATCGCAAATAATGGTAACTGCGAACTTATTACCATATTTCGATTCTGGTAAGGGCCCTATTGTATCGATAACAACAATATCAAACGGTTTATTCGGCGTTGGGGTTAGAACAAGTTTTTCTTTAACTTTTGGTTTTACTTTATTTAAAAGACATTTTTGACAATTTTTAACATATTTTGCGACATCACGCGTCATATTTTTCCAATAATATTTTGTTCTAAGTTTCGCATAAAGTTTTTTCATGCCACAGTGACCTCCTGATATTGGGTCGTCGTGATAAATAGTCATTAGTTTTAGTTTTTTGTCATTTGCAGTCACAGTTTCGACTGGATCTGTTAAAATTATTTGTAATGATTTTAAAATTATATTCCCGCGATTTTTTAAGCTAGCAATAGTGAAATGACGGAAAAATTCATTGTCTTTTGGCCATTCAATCTCCTTAATTCTGTGTTTGCTGGCTTCAATTTCAAGCCTCGAAAGTAAATTATCGAAATTCATTATTTCGTTGGCAAAGACATAATTAAGTAACTCGAGTTTTTTATGTTTAATATGTGCACAAATTCGTACATTTTTAATTTTATCATTTTTATCGTAAGTAATTTCTGATCTAATACGCGGTATCTTTTTTGAAAAGTTATACAAAAATTTATCATCTGTTTTTCATCTTCGTTATTATCTTTATTTTGTATCATTTTGTCGTTTTCTCGTCTAGTCATTGATCTCGTCTGTACTGCCAAAATATTTTTCGTTGATTCCCTTATTTCGTCTATCGTTATACGTGAGAGTGCGTCTGCGCCTACGTTTAATTTCCCTTTAATGTACTCAATAGTAAAATTGTACTCTGCTAGCTCTAATCTTATTCTTGAAAGTTTTGAAGAGGGGTCTTTCATATTGAACAGGTATACTAATGGTCTGTGGTCTGATTTTACTAAGAAATGTGTTCCATAAACGTATTGTCGAAATTGTTTAATGGCAAAATAGATTGCTAGAAGTTCTAATTCGATAATTGGTTTTTTCTGTTCTGCATTGTTAAATGATTTTGAGGCAAAACATATTGGTAAATCGCAACCTTGCTGTTCTTGGCTAAGTATAGCGCCACACCCTATCTTTGAAGCATCAACTGTAATAATAAATTGCTTTGTAAAGTCTGGATATTGTAGCAATTTCGGTGACATTAAGGCTGATCGTAACGCTTGAAAAGCTTCATCACATTTCTCATCCCAAACAAATCTACTCTTCTCCTACTTAATTTGTTCAAAGGTGCTGCCAGAGTGGCGAAATTGGGGATAAATCTTCGGTAATAGTTTGCAAATGCGACAAAACGTCGTACTGCATCTTTGTCAGTAGGTTTAGTATACTTTTTAATTGCAACTATTTTCGAATCGTCTGGCAGCAGACCTTTTGCTGAGCATTTGTGCCCTCAAAACGTTACTTCGGGCCTGAGAAAATTGCATTTTTTGGATTTAGTTTTAAATTGAAATTTCGACAAGTTTCAAAAACTTTCGCTAAATTTTTAATGTGATGTGCTTCGCTACAGTTTATGACAATAATGTCATCTACATATAAAAATGCTACGTTCTGTGGAATACCAGAAAAAGCTTTGCTCATCATTCGTGAGAATGAGTTGGGTGCTATACTTAAACCGAATGGCAATACTTTCCATCGATATGCTCCACGGTCTGTGCTAAAAGAAGTTATATCACGTGAATCTTCATGTAATGGGATTTGGTGAAATCCGGAAAAAAGATCTAAAGTAGAAAAATATTTAGCTCTGCCAAGATTGTCCAAAATATCGCGGAAATCAACGCACATACGATATGCTTTTTGCAGGGACCGTAACAGTTACAACTTTTATTAAAAAAATCACTCTTTAACAATTATTTTTTGATTTTTATTTAATTACTCTTTAAATAACCGTTATTTCTGACTTTTATTTTATAAATCGAAAATAACAATTAATTTTGATTTTTATTTAAATAATCTGCAAATAACAGTTATTTTTGATTTTTAAATTATATGTCTTAAATAACAGTTATCGAAGACTTTTATTTATAAAAGTCATAAATAAAAATCAGTCACTGATCTTTATTTTTTCAATCATACTTATAAAAGTCATTTGAATAAGTCGTAGTAAACTTTTGTTTTCCAACACCTTCTTAACTGCGAAAAATGTTAATGACTTTTATACGATTGATTTAAAAAATAAAAGTCGGTCACTGATTTATATTAATGACTTTTAAAAGTAAAAGTCACTGACTGATTTTTATTGATGACTTTTATAAATAAAACTCTTCAATAACTGTTATCTAAGCCATATAATATAAAAATCAAAAATAATTGTTATTTTGGATTTCTAATATAAAAATCAAATATAATTGTTATTTTTTTAAATTTTGCATAAAAATTGCAAATAAAAATTTATTTTCAAATTTGAGTCTCGGTGCAAAACGAAATCGATTGGTATGTTTCACTTAGTTGTAGAACATTTCCTTCATAGCGAATTTTTCCATGACAGTTTTCATCAATAACTGTTATGTTCGGTCCCTGGTTTTTAGACCATTAGTAGACTTTTTAGGAACCAAAATTAGAGGACTATTGTAATTGGAATAACTTCCTTCAATTAAATCGTTATCTAGTAATTTATTAACTTGGCGAGTTATCTCTTCACGTTGGGAATATGGCAGACGATAATTTTTTACATATACCAGGTCAGTGTCAGTCAACCTAAGTTTCTGTTCATAAAAATTGTTTAATGTGATTTTGTCGTTGTCAAGAGCGAAAATGTCTGCATATTTTATGCAAAGGTCAGGTAAATTGCTGTTAGCTTCTGTAGGGATTTGGTCTTTCAAAATATTTGTTAATTCGTTCGTTCGGGAGTCTTCAGTCTTGGTCTTAATACCTGAATAAACGTAATAGTCAGAAAGTTTTTCAGTCCGAATAGTAACATTCTTTACATGTTTTACTTCATCTGTGATATTTATAATTTTAATAATTGGGTTACTGCTATTAACTATGCATCTTGCTGTGAATACACCGTGTTCGACTTCTTGTGCTTCTACAAAAAGTGGATCTGGCAAATTACCTAAATTGAAAATTCGATAAACTTCGCATCTGGGTGGTATGATACAAGTGTCGCTTTCGGTTCCGTGTAGGATTGGTATCGCGACTTTTACATTGCCTACCCAGAAGGAAATACAATTACTTGCATAGCTAATAACGCATTTGTTACTTTTTAGAAAAGCTTTACCCAATATATTATCAGATGGTATGTTAAAGTCATCGTTTACTACATGTAACGTATGTTTAATGTAAAAATCAGTAAAAGTCAAGTTTATGGTAATTGTACCTAACGTAGAAACTGTATCAGAAGTGACACCGGTAATGTGAATTATATCGTTCGTATTTATAGAAAAATGTTTATCAATGCTAGAAAATTTGATTAAAGAAATGTCGGCTTGCGTGTCGACTAAAAACGTACAAAATTTGTTTGACCCATTAAGTTTCAATTCGATAAAGTCGGAGGTATTCAAATTTAAGCAATAAATGCCTTTTGTTGCAAAAAAATTATTTAATTGTCCAATTCTTCTGCCCTCAGTGTTCGCGCCTGAGGGGCGTTGGCGTTTAAAGCACGCACATTAGCGTTATTTCTAACATTTGGACGTCTGTTGTTATTATTGTTGTTGTTTCGATTTCTATTATTAGTAGAATTATTATTGAAGTTGCTACTGTTACTCCTACTACCCGTGTTGTTGTACCGATTGTTACCATTATTGCTGTATCTACCAAAATTGTTGTTATTGAACCTATTATTGCTGTTGTTGTATCTATAATTGTTGTGCCCTCGGAAGCTACCTCGAAAACTAGTCGCTCTTATCGGTCTAGACCTAAACGCTAACACCTGCCGCTCCTTTACCTCATTATCGCGCTCTATTATCATCTTCGCAACAACGTCTTTTGAATCATGGAAGGTTGACGATGCTAAAATAGATTTCACCATGTCCGATCGACTGTTGAGCCTACAAACGTTAACTGTTTGCTCAACTGCCATCTCATGGGCTTTCGCTTGCGTCATCCCTTCGATGATCAGTGAATGTTCTAACGAGTCCGACAACTCTTCAACTTGTTTTGCAAACTCCGCATAATTATTATTATTTATCTTTAAAGCTGCTATTTTTCCCGCGACAACTTTAGAGTTGTCCGGTTTAATTTTCCTACACAGCGCTTCTTTAATCTCGCTAACTGAATTTATTTGCGGTGGTAGAGATTCGCGAGCTTTACCCTCGAGTTTCGATTTAACAAATGCAATAAAAGTTGGAGTTAGTGTTTCGTCAGATAATTCTTCTATTAAATTTATTTTGTCGATAAAGGAAGCGAGTGAAAGCGGGTCACCACTATAGTTTTCTCTTATTATTGAGGCGCACAAACTTAAGAAAGATCTTTTTTGCTCGGAAGTTGCCATTGTAATGTCGTCAATGCTCGAAAATGAATTTATATTATGTAAACTTGGAAATACTAAAAGATCTTCACGTATAGACAAGGAACTGCTTTTGTTAACTATGCCAGTCGAAGTTGCGTCGGAAAATTCTTCAACTTCTGCTCACGGTAACAAACTTCTTCTTCAATTAGCTCAGAGAAATTCTCTGGTATTCTTATATTACAATTAATTTTCTCAAAGCATTTAAGAAGTTGTTCTCTACACCGTAACAAATTTTCTACTACCGACTCTGGCTTATCTCGCTGCTTGAAATGTAAGTTCACTTGTATTAATATATTATTATACGCTTCCACTAAAGACCTTTTATATTCGTTTAGCTTTTCTTGTTTTGATGTTATTGGGCGATTTTGTAAAACCCGCCTACAAACTTTTGAAAAATTATTACGCAAATCTATGAACACTGTGTCAAAATCTGACATTTGGCAACCCCGCGAGGCAATAGAAAAATTCTATATTTTTATATAATTGTCAAAAATTAAATTATGCAAGTTCTTCACTAGAAACATGCGGAAAAAATTTCGAAAAATGCTATTATGAGCGTAAAATTTTATAATTTGAAAAATACTTATGTCTTTTTCTCAAACAGTCATCGGGTGCAAGCTGAAAGTTTTCATGCAAAAAGGTATTTCCATGCAGTGGGAATATCAGGAATTACATGCAGCACACATGCAAAGCAAAAGATTTTAATTTCATTTAAAAATGTTTAATGTTCTTATTAAAGAAATTTAGGGTTCGTAACACATGTACCGATATGTATGGTAAAATCATAAATTTACACACTCTGACTTTAATCTATGAAAGTTCAATGAACAATTTTTTTTTTTTTGTAGCAAGTAACCCTAGTGGGAATTTATAAAAAAGTTGTTCAATCAGCAAAGGAATTGTACGAAGTGATAATATTAATATTTTTTAAAAAAATTATGAATGAATATTTGGTAGCAAAAGTTTATGCTCAAGTCGCGTGTTGTTATGATCTAATAAGAAAAATTGTATATGAAAAAAATTTTGATCACTTATATTCTACGAAAAATTAAAAGAAAATTCACTGAGTCACTCACGTCAACTTATATACTAATATGGAAAATTATTGAATCACTTATATCTAATTTGAAAAAGTTAAACCGCTTATATATATATGAAAATGGCTTAAATCGATTATATATATGTATATGATATGAAAATGGATTAAATCGATTTTATATATGTATGTATTTGATATGGAAATGAGTTGAATCGCTTATATATCTAGAAATTTCGCAATATATTAATTATTAAATTGTATTTGAAAGAAAAACGCATTATAAAAATGCAATAAAGTCTTGGGCTGAGATTAGCGCATACCTTGGTGGATACTTATAAAAATTGTTTTAATCTTACATTTAGAAATCAAGTTTTAAGAAAATTGAAGTTTTTAATTTAATTAATTTTTGTTTTGAAAAGAAAATTCACATTTCAAATTCGGATTTGAATTCACAAAAATTTTTTCTGTTAAAGTGCACTGAGTGCATATAATGAGGTATAATGAGAATATATATATAGAAAATATATGTAAGTATATAAACTTAATCTACGCTGCCTTACTCCTTGCATGACTGTACCCGCTTTTCGCCGCAATCCCACGCCGCGGTCTCAAAATGTTGGTTGTTGTATTGCAGACTTGAGGATCTTACACTCCGTTTCCCCCGCTGCAGTCCCGTAAAATTCATTTGCAAATTTGTTACTATAATTTGTTGTTGGTCTCCTAATACTCTAGATATAGCGCGAGTATGCCGCTATGCGAACGGTCGCGTGGGGTACTGCACTATTTATCAGTGTACCTCTGTTTGGCTGGTGGTATGCCTAAACGCGACCGCCGCATGCCCGTCTAATGGCTTTCATACATATAGATGGTGGTGGTAAAATTACAATCGTTATTGGTGATGTTTTTATGTTCCGGTGGTGGTGTGGAAAAAATTTTAGTTTTGTTACAAGACGTAGTAACGGGATGGTAGTGGCGTGGCTTGAAAGCGTAGCAAAAATGTAGCGAGTTGCTTTGAAGTCGAACGAGTAGCGGTATTGAGTCCCGCTATCCAATAACTGTACGCCGGCGTGGTTTTGCTTTTACCGTACACTAACTGTTCGCTGACGTGATTCTCGATGTACAGTCAACTTTTTCCAACCGGAACTTTTATTTTAAGCCACTACCACGGACGCCATGAGCACCACGCACTCCACGAACACCACGACACCACGAACACCACGAGCCACCATGCAATGCGATATCAACCGTTTTGAATTTTTTCGTTTTATAAGTCGTTTTTGTTTTGTAATTAAATATTTTGGTTTTATTTTCCATTTTTCTTAGTTTTTGTTTTCCATTAAAATTTTGGTTTTAGTTATATAATTTTTTCTTCACGCTGCCGCGGTCCGCCGCACCGCCCCAAGCCACGGTCGCCATGTTATGCTCGCTTGCTTACCACTTAAAATTTATTTCTTACGTGGTGAATTCCCACGACGCATGCTTATGTCGGCCCTCGCCGTAACACCAATATTTGGGGTACTCCCGTGCTGCTACGTGCTGCAGCACCAACACCAATCGCTTATATAACGTCGCGTATTCCGAACGGCTATTCAATAATAAACCTCACACCCCGTATACTACTTTCGGTTGGAATAAAATACTTTTTTTTTATTAGTTTAATAATTGATGTTTAATCTTATAAATATTATAAATGTGAAAGTTTGTATGTTTGGATGTTTGGGAAATCATCACGCGGAAACGACTGCACGGATTTGCATGAAATGTTGTACGCAGATAGCTTATGGGCCAGATTGGTTGGAAAAAAGTTTCATTTATTTAATATGCGGAAACGACTGAATGGATTTGCAAGAAAATTTGAACACAGATAGCTTATGACCTAGATTGGAAAATAGGCTACTTTTCTTAAGAGTTGCCACCTGTTAAAAAAGTTTCATTAAATTAATACGCGGAAACGACTGAATGGATTTGCAAGAAAATTTGAACACAGATAGCTTATGACCTAGATTGGAAAATAGGCTACTTTTCTTAAGAGTTGCCACCTGTTAAAAAAGTTTAATTAAATTAATACCCGGAAACGACTAAACGGATTTTCATGAAATTTTGCACACAGATATCTTATAACCTAGGTTAGAAAGTAGGCTACTGTTTTTAAGAGTTGCCACCTGTTAGAAATGTTTCATTTAATTAATACGCGGAAATAAGTGAACTGATTTGCAGGGAAGTTTTCACACAGATAGCTTATGAGCTAGGTTGAAAAATAGGCTACTTTTTTAAGAGTTACCACCTGCTAAAAAAGTTTAATTAAATTAATACGCGGAAAAGTCCGAACGGATTTGCATGAAATTTTGCAAGCAGATAGCTTATGACCTACAGTGGAAAATAGACTAATTTTTTGGAAGAGTTGCCACCTGTTAAAAAAGTTTTAATCAAATTAATACGCGGAAACGACTGAACAGCTTTGCATGACATTTCGCACAGAGATAGCTTATGACCTATGTTGGAAAATAGGCTACTATTTTAAGAGTTATCACGTATTAGGAAAGTTTAATTAAATTAATACGTGGAAATGACAGAACTGATTTGCATGAAAGTTTGCACACAGATAGCTTATGACCTAGAGTGGAAAATAGGCTACTTTTTTAAGAATTGCCACCTGTTTGAAAATTAAATTTTGCTCAAAGATGGTTTATGACCTGGATTGAAAAATAGGCTACTTCCTTAACCGGTTTTCCGATCAGAACGAAATTTAGTACACTTACTACGGATTTCGGAAGGATGGTAATAGACTGAAAGTAAGTCCGATAGCTTAAGGCCCCTCCCATACAAATTGGAATTTTCATATTACATACATATCTCTGGAAGTATTTGTGGGAGAGAACTGAAACTTGGTATAGTGATATGTATGTGAAATCAATGTTGGCATTAATCGATTGATGTTTTAATTAGTTAGTTAATTCGATTAAATTCAATCTGATTACAGTTAATCATGATTAATTTTAATCCGACTAAACAGTTAACCGTAACCGCGATTAAAAAATTAATTTTTAATCATTAACTCTTAATTTGATCAAGAAGGTTTGGTGATTAATTAAGTAATGCTGGAATTTTCCTGTGCACACAAAGCAATCCAGTATGGCTAAGTCGGGTTTCCTCGTCAATCTAAGCAATTTGGTGTGCATTTTCATTAAGATATATGTATACCAACAAACGTTTTACAAACTAGGTTTGTAAAAGTTCCCAGTTTATGTATTACTAATAACAATAATAATTATTTTTTTATATTACGTGCTTTTTATAAGCGTAAAACACAAAATAATTACTATAACTGGTGTTTGGTTTCAAACTAGACAAATTAATCAGATTTTATTTTTAATTGGATTAACGATTAATGTTTTAAATTAATTAAACGTAATCGCAGCCAGCGATTAACGATTAAAAAAATGTTATCATTAATCGTACAGTTGATTACGACTAATTAATTTTAATCGTCAAACGCGATTAACATTTTAATCGTTAATTTTTAATCGTTAATCAGATTAACAGTTTGCCAACACTGTGTGAAATCATGTTCATATTCACGGAGAAAAATGGACGTTTTTGGAAAAGAGGCGTAGCACCTCCCATACTGACTGAAAGTTTCATTTCATATTGCATATCTCTTCAAATGTTTAAAGCACTCAAGCTTGGTATGGAAATACATATGTATGCATGTATGTATGTGAAACTAATACCATACTCATGGAGAAAAATGAGAGTTATTGGAAAAGGTGGTGTGGCAACTCCCATGCAAATTGATTTTTCTATGCTGCATATCTCTGGAGGTGTTTATTGCAGAGGACTGGAACTTGGCACCGAGATGTGTATACAAAATTAATTCCATACTCATAGAGAAGAATTTGTGTTATTCGAAAAGGGGACATGGTTCCTGCCGTACAAATTTACTGTTTTATACTGCTTATCTCTAGAGGTGTTCATGGTGGAGTACTGGGACTTGGTACTGGGGTATGTAAAATCAATTCTAAATTCATGGAAGAAGATTAGGGTTATAAGAAAAAGGGGCGTGGCACTTCCAGTACAAATTTACTTTTTCTTGCCACATATCCCTGGAAGTGTTTGTGGAAGACAGAATAAATTTCATTAAATGGAAAAGGGAGAGCCGGGTTCGACGTTATAATCTAAAGCTCTCTTGAGGCATTTGCTACAGTAATGAGAAGTGGTATTTTATCAAGGCCAGGTTACTAAATTTAAGTTGGAAATATTAGAACTCGCCGTGGCACCTCGAAGAAGGTTTCACGTTCACGCGTCGTATACCTGGAAACCTTTTAAGGTAAACTTAGAGGGAGGAGAGAGGAGATTTTATAATTTCATAGTTTTAAACGGCCTAAATACCTTAACTCGCTTAGAAAATAACGAGCTATAACGAAATGGGCACAGAAATAAAATCTAACATCATTAAATTATTTTTCCTATTTGTATAAAAGCGCGGGGTGAAACCCGCGGGTATAAGCTAGTACAATATATTTGATCGCGTGTCCGTTCAGGATGAAAGTACGAGTTCGATTAAATTTTCATTCGTTTCTTTATGTTAACGTATGTATCTGTGGAACGTGTTTCCTTTCAGGGCTACCAACATTACAACGGCGCTGAATAGTGCTGCCGTAATGTTGGTGATGCCACAAATATATGTTGCGAAGCTAAATTAATTATACTTACCTCATTTACGAATTAAACCTATTGTCAACATACTTATCACTTACATATATACTTACCCGATTTATATTCAACTACCTATTAGGTTCATTCCTTATCTTTTTGGACTAAAATCTGAAAAGTGTCAAAATGCCAGAGCGTAAGCAAAATGCGCTCACTAAAAGAGAATAACAGAAAAAGTAGAGGAACGCAAAAAGCCAAATTTTTAGTCCAAAGAATGGCAACAACAAAGCTAACGTCAAATAAGAATGGAAATGTATGTACAAAACACATTCACACAAGCACAAGCACAATAAACACTTACTATATCAATTATTTTTTGCCTCCTTCCAATTTCAATTCACTTTTACTTTTTAGATTATTCTCACTTTTTGCGTATTCTTTAATTTCCGTTAATTTAAATTCAGTTAAGTTTGACACTTTTCAGGATTTTGCCAGAAAAAATTCTTCTGACTAAATCTGACTACTTCGGACTGATGAGAGTCGCTCTCACTGNACTCTATACTTACCTTATTTACATATTTACACATACATACATACATTATTATCGTACATAATCTCTTAAAGCCGTTGAACTCACATACTTCTTATATAGATACTAACAACTACTCTAAGCCGTTAGTTTAAGTCGTAGGCTAAATAAGATGAAATTAAAAATAAAGAAATCACTTGCAAAGTAGAACCGAAAGCGCGCAGATCAATTATTTCGTGAACCGAAAAGTTAGAACAGGCATTGTTGTTGCTTCTCGTGAACTCCCCCATAAAGAACTTAACACATAGAGTACATACATATGTACGTATAAAACTAGTGAATACAGTGTTTGCGATAAACTGGTACATCCTTAAAAAGTCTTAAGGATTTTCAGAGATCATTAACATTTTCGAAAGAACTTACCAAGTAAAGCTGGACATCGTCAGCATAATCATGCATACTAACGAATTTACACACCGAAAAGATGTCATTAAGAAATAAGGCAAATAATATAGGTCCTAGAATTGAGCCCTGTGGTACACCCGAAACTAGTTTCATTGGTTGTGAGGATTGATTCCCTACTGTAACTCGTTGAGATCTGTTCTTTAGATAACTCGTCATAAGTTTCAGAGAATTTTCGCTGAATCCAAAATAATGCTTGAGCTTAAGACAAAGGCTTTGGAGAAGTCAAGGAGTCATAGTAACGTAAGGTAACCTTTGTCGAAAAAAGAACGAACGCCATCAAGGATTTTTAACACAGCCGTTGAGCAGCTATGACCAATCCTAAGCCAGGCTGAAGCGAATAAAGCAGGTTCTTCTCCTGTACATGACGGGAAATTTGGTCCACCATTAAATACTCAAATACTTTTGACAACGTTGGTAGAATACTTATAGGGCGNAGTTCTTCTCCTGTACATGACGGGAAATTTGGTCCACCATTAAATACTCAAATAATTTTGACAACGTTGGTAGAATACTTATAGGGCGAAAGTCCAATCGAGTCTCGGCTCCCTTCTTCTTGGCGGTAGGGCGCAGTGAAGCCACCTTCCACTGATCAGGGAAACACGCTCTATTCCCACACCACTGACAAAACTCAGCGGCTGACTATTGCCTTTACTACTGCGCCTAATACTATGCCGCAAATTCATTTTAAGCTGTCGTATGACAATTGTCAGGTTTATTGTTATGACCTACTGAGTAAGTGACAACGGCGAAACAATGTTTTTATTGTGTTTTAGGCGCAGTAATTGTGACAATAGTCATATGATGAATTTTGTCAGTGTTGTGGGAATAGGGCGGTAAGTATGTGTGTTATCGTACTGATAATAGGTGATAGTACCATTTTAATAAATTTTAACGGTATACCATACGACCGCACGCATTTGATTTTATTTTTAAATACTTTTAATAACATCACACTCAGACACTGTTGAGAACTCAAATGGGCTACCAGAATAAATTAGATGATCACAGGGGACAAAACGTTGTTGGTAGGAATCAGACAAAGGACTACTAATGAACGCTCTATTGAGTGTGTCTGCGTCTTTAGTGCATTCGACATCTTCTCTTCCACATACTCGTAAGCGTTTAAGGTTACGCCACAACACGTTAGGTGGCAGGGAGGAATCAAGGTTCTTCGAATAATACCTACACTTCTCTTTTCTTATAGCCGATGTAGCTTTATTTCTTGCTGTTTTAAACAGACTCCAGTTAGTTTGGTTAGGATGCCTTTTCCATACAGATAATGCCTTTTTGCGAGCCTTGATTGCAGCCCGTACATAGCCCGTAAACCAGGGTGACACGGAGGATGTGCTTTTAATATGTCGTACTGGGACATATTTATTAAAAAGGGTCAATAAGTTTCTGATAGGAAATTTTAGTTCTACGTTCATTAACATTAACCAGACACCAACAGTCACGCCAGCACACATTTTCTATATCAAAAAGTAGTGAATCAGTGTTAACCCTTCGGTAGTCTCTATACGAAAAAGTACCAGTGGTCCTGGGGTGGCCAAGCTCAAGCGCGCTGAAAGTTAGGTCTTGATCCGAAATAAATGATAGTTGATCAAACTTTAATACATACTGATAAATTGTCAGGATTGATAAAATAATCTAGTAGACTTGGGATTACGCTTATTACCGCTTATTATTGTCAAACGAGGCAACATTATTTAACAAACGAACACTAAGGGAATCATGTACAAGAAGGTTAACATTAAAATCGCCACATATTACGATATTTTCATACTCAACATGATAGGGTGATAAAGAAACAAACAACGGGTCAAGGCTTATAGATTTATGTGGGTTATAAACATATGACACTAGGATTTTGGAACATCTATCAGACAATTCAATAAAAACATATACTAGTCTCATTTTAATATTAAATATTTCTGCAATAAATAGCTATTCCACCCGCTTTTTTTATAATAATAATCCCAACTTTGGCGTACGGAACCAATATTTTAAATTTTTGCGCCGAGTCACGATAGGCAGGAGTTTGTTAAGTATCGAGATCTAAAACTGTTCAGCTACAGAACTAATGGCCCCATTGTGTATGGCGACTGATAGCCGATGGGCAAACTTACACTTAAATTCGCATTACGTATGGCTAGCGGCTACTGCCTGTCGGCTACTGAGCCTAGTAGCGGAAATTTCTGTTTCCCGCTATCGACGATTTTGTTATTTGTTCACATAAATTGTTCAACACATTGGAGCAAAGTTGCCAATTATTTGGAAAAGTTCATGTTAAAAAAGTAAATTCTGATGTTTTCTGCGCTTTTCTGTATACTGAGACTAATCGCTATACATTATACAAATTACGATACTGGTAGCCATGGCTACTAGACCAGCAACTAGATCCCAGTCGATATACATAATAGGGCCATAAATTCATCGGCTGATTTAATGTCTATGTTAATAATTCATTTATTGAGGGATGATAGTATCGCCTTCTTAATGCTGAAAAGCGAATCAGATATATCAAATGTGCTGGAATGAGAGTTCAAATCCTGGCATAAGCAACGGAGTGGCTCGTATAATTCTAAATTAAAGTGTATTGATACAAAGGAGGGAACATTAAGGCTAACTTCACCCAGAAGAAGCGGACTTGAAACTGAGCCTGTCAGCAATTTAACCATAAAAATTGTACCAAGCATTTCCCTGCGACTGACAAGTGTAGGAAGATTAATAAGTTTTAATCGGTTCGTATAAGGCAGAATGTTATATTGAGAATCCCAACGGACATTTCTTAAAGCAGAAAGTAGGAATTGTTTCTGAATTGATTCTATCTTGTCTGAGTAAGTTTGATACCTTGGATTCCAAACCACCGAACCGTATTCCAGAATCGGTCAACTAATGTTGTAAATAGGGTTTTAGTGATATAAGGGTCACTAAATTCTTTTGACCATCGTTTCACAAATGCAAGTACATCTTTAGCCTTATTGACTGTCACATTAATGTGGAGATTAAAATTAAGGTTCAGATACATTGTGATACCAAGGTCCACAAAATTGTATACCTGTTCCAAACTATGGTTATCTATTGCAGGGGTTCCCAAACTTTTTTCACCTCGGCACCCTTGTTGTGCTAAAAAAATTTCGCGGCACCCTACTCTTCAAATGTCTACGAAAACAAGAAAAGACAATGCAAACTTTATTCTCCTTTAGCTTTAATATGAGGACTGAAATTGTTTTGATGATTTCGTTATTTCCTTTAAGTTTATTGGGAGCTTTGACAATTTCACCCTGAAATCATTTGACGCTGAAAGCTTGCTGGTGTATTTGTTTTTAACCTACTTCACAAAAAGGATAATTGATAACCTTCGTCGGAATATTTTTTTATTATTTTTTTCTATGTATGTTACCGCATAACTTTGGACCACGTTAACCGATTACTATAATTATTTTTTAAAGGAAAGGTGTTACCTGACAGGTGGTCTAATTTGGTTTATATCCGATCATTGGATCATGAATAGATTAACGATAATTTTAAATTATTAGATGGGAATTGAAATCGGTTTTGTTTTTTTTTTTTTTGTTTTGCTTAAAAATCACTTGTTTATGTAAGCATTTGTTGCAAATGCAGTCTCACATAGAAATGTAAAAGTAAGGCCCCTATGAGCTGCATTCGACTGTGGTTGAAAGTGCTGATCGAACGAATTTTCATTTGGTATTATGACGCTCATTCGATGGAGAATAGGGCTATTGTGAATTTCGTTCGGTGAGGTTGTTTACAATAGTATATTATTCACCGCTGAGAAGTTTTGTTTTTAAATTTGTGCAAATTAAAATGAAATAAAAAAGAAAGCGAGTTTATAAAAACGTGGTAAAAATTAGTACAACGGAGTTCTGGTTCAACGATTCGTCAGAGGATGAGAGCTTGGTAAACTGGTCAGGAGTAGAAAATGTTTAAGAGGGTTTAAGTGTAGTCTTTCGAATATATTTTGACATAATATATATTTAAGAAATTTTTCTACCAGGTGAGCCAAATCTATTTAAAGTATTTTAAAACTATCAACAGCTTACGATTTTGTTCTCAGAGATCGTGCCAACTGAGTATTGCGATTTCCTCTCACAAATAAAACCAGCCTTCGAGCTTGTGTTTAATATTCACGACGTTAGAACTGCATGAAATTAATAAAAATTGTTTAAAATTAGTGTATAGCCACCATAAAGTGAAAAACAAATGCAAAATCATAAATTTTTCACAATTTTCTAACACTTCGCTACACCATCGAAAGCAAAATTCTGTTCGAAAGAAAATTCGATACTCAACGAAAAATTCGATACTCAAGGAAAAATTCGATAACCAGCGAAGATCGAAAATCGAATGCAACTCATAATAAGGGCCTAAAAGTCACTGGTATTTTTAATGCAATCTTGCAAACAGCAGTGTTTTCTGCATACACTTGCATCCAGAACTCTCTTGGCTCCCTTCGGAGTATTTAATAATCAAAGTGCTGTCTTCACTGATGTCCAGAAAGTTTTCAAGAGCTTAATTGGTCATCTTAGTAGGTTTTTTTCGGGCCACATGAAAACGGGTTTACTATCCATCTGAAGCCATCCTCAGAGCCAATTTTGGGAAAATATTCGACAATGGTTTTTTCTAAACCTTCCAAGTTAACGCTGGTAATGCGCGTTGACGCAAAAAAATAATTTTTACAGCCAATTTCACGAAAGCAATTTAAGTGATAAATGATTTTAATTTTTTAAATTTTATCAATTACACTGTGAGACAAATGGTAGGGGTCATCTCGACGTGCTAGAAAAGACAAGAGATTTATTTTAATTTCGCAGGCCTCTGTTATCTTCGCAGCGTCATCCAATACGGGTTTTAAATATTGTGGCGGCATCTTCCTAGTCGCCGGGGAATACCGAGGTATAATACAGTGACTTCTCGAGGCGTTTTCTGCCTCTTGCTTAATCAATTCGTTTTTCCAACCACCGCAAATCTCCGCTCACTTGCTCCATTTCAAACCATAGTTCTGTACAAATTTGTCGATAGCTTTAAAAATTTCGTCGTTAGGGGCGTAACTCTGAAGTACTCCGTTCTTCTTCGATTTGCATTGCGAATGGGTACCTCACTAACACGAGAAGACTGCCTCTAAAATCATGTTGATTCGCTCTTCGACAGTTTGATTGTGAAGTCCCAAAGAACAAGTAATATATACACGTGTGCGTAGCTGCTGCACTTGTTACGAGAACAGCCCAACTAGCAAAAAATCCGGATATTTATTCGTAAACGGGAAGAATAGTGGATGAAACGCGGATTAGGCCTACAAAAGTACCGAAAGCGGTTGTGAAAAGGGTACGTTTTCGGGAATTTTTTTGAAAATTTTCTGATTCCATTTTACGTTGACAAAACGTACTGGGGAACTACGCTTAAGAGCGAAATATCCCTTTGCTGCAAGCTATTAGTGTTGTGTATAGGGTTCCACGAGCCGCTGAAGGTAATTTTAATAAAAATCTAATTTTTTTGATTTTCTGGCCGCCATGTTGAAGTTTGATCAAACCGCTTGCGTTGTGTATGGAAAGTCTAAAGAATTTGCCCACACCACTAGTATACTCTAGCCACTAGCGGCACCCTAGGCATACGCTCGCGGCACCCCAGTGTGCCGCGTCACCCACTTTGGGAAGGCCCGATCTATTGTATAAGAAAGTGGCTGAACAGCTCTTCGCGAGAAGCACATTACTTTACATTTTTCCAGATTTAGAGGCATACGATTTACATAGCACCAGTTAGCCATGCTTATTAAGTCTGCTTGTAGCAAATGCTTTTCTTTGATTGATACGTACGATTCATAAAGTTTCACATCATCTGCGTACATAAAAAATTTTTGAACATTTTATATCTGTAGAAATATCGTTTATAAAAAGCAAGAACAGAACCGGGCCTAGGTGGCTACCTTGCGAGACTCCCGAAGTAACATCAATGACGTCAGAGATAGTATTTTTAAATATTACCCTTTGTGATCTATCATAGAGGTATGAAGAGATCCAAAGTTGAAAATTAGGTTGAAGACCAAGAAGGTCAAGTTTATAGATGAGCAACGAGTGACATACTTTGTCAAATGCTTTACTGAAGTCGGTATATATAACATCCAAATTTTTGTTTTCACTAGACGGTTGTAGTAAATTTGTTGAAGTTGATTCTCCTTTGCAAAACCCATGTTGACGGTATGAAATGGTAGAGGAGATAGAATGCGTCAACTGATTTGTAATAATTGCTTCAAATAATTTAGGAATTGCCGAGAGCTTAGCCATGCCCCGATAGTTCTTCACCGAGGACCTGCTACCGCTTTTATATAGCGGAGTTATGAACGATTCCTTCCATAGAGTTGGACAGATGCCTTCTTTAAGGGACAAATTAAATAAGGCTATTAACGGCTCATAGGGATAATCAGCACAATTTATAAGAAAACAAGTGGGGATCTGGTCAGGATCATAACTAAAAGACTGCTTTAAGGACTTCAGGTAAACTTATACATCATCGGGAGATATTATTGGGGTATGTATAGAGTTAATTGGACTTAGTTTAAAAGGATAGTCAAAGTATGCTTGGGAGTTAATGCAGTAATTGGATTTAAAAAAACTGAGCGAACATGTTAGAAATTGTTTGATTATCACTAGAGACGGTATTTTGATACTTCATGGCGGAAGGAAACCCACGTACATTTCGCTTGGAGTTTACGAAATCATAAGATGATTTGGGGTTATATATTATACGTCGTTTGATTTTACACAAGTAAGCCTTATAACACTTTTTGTTTAATTCAAAGAACTTGTGCCCCAATAGTGAGTATTTTACATAGGATGAGTGTTAACCGGTTTTTTGTGTAATCTAAAATAACGTGTCTTTCTGTTTTTCAAATTTCACAGTTCTTTAGTGAACCATAACTCTGTTTGTTCTTCAGGAACACACATGCGTTTAGGTGCATACTTCTCAAATAATTGATCTACAGTAAAATTAAAATATGCAACGCCTAGCTCAAGCTTTTCTTTGTATATAGGCCACGACAACTTTGACAATTCTTTAATTAGTTTTTTTAAGTTCTTCATCTTCTTCTTTATTGGCGCTGTAATCATCTAAGCGATTTTGGCCGAGTCCAAAACAGCACGCCAGTCATTTCTCTTCTGTGCTAATTGACGCCAATTGGAAATGACAAGTGAAGCCAAGTCCTTCTCCACCTGGTCTTTCCAACGCAGAGGTGGCCTTCCTCTTCCTCTGTTACCAGCATCGCGGCCCGCGTTGAATACTTTCAGAGCAGGAGCGTTTCTGTCTATTCGAACGACATGGCCAAGCCAGAGCGGAGCCGCTGAATCTTAATTCGCTGCACTATCTCTATATCGTTGTAAAGCATACAGCTCATCGTTAAATCGTCTGCGGTATTCGCCATCGCCAACGCGTAAAGGTCCGTAAATCTTTCCCAGAATCTTTCTCTTGAAAACTCCAACAGCCGCTTCATCAGATGTTTTCATTGTCCATGCCTCCGCGCCATACACCAGCACAGGCATGATGAGTGACTTATAGAGTGTGGTCTTTGTACGACGAGAGAGGACTTTACTTCTCAATTGACAACTCAGTCCAAAGTAGCACTTGTTGGCAAGAGTGATTCTCCGTTGCATTTCAAGGCTGACATTATTATTGGTGTTAATGCTGGTTCCCAAATAAACGAAGTCGTCTACTTTTTCAAACTTGTAACTGTCAACAGTGACGTGGGTGCCAAGACGCGTATGCTCTGACTGTTTGTGTGCTGACAGGAGATACTTCGTTTTGTCCTCGTTCACCACCAGACCCATTCGCTTTGCTTCTNTTTCATTTATTTCATTTATTTGTTTATGTCTAAGGTACAGTAGACACTTAATATTACAAACTATATTAAACTTACATTAATTGTTACATAAAAAATAAGTTTTTAATTTAAATTGAGTTATCATTTTAGGACTCATTAAATCCAAGTCTAGAAAATTTGAGAAATAGTTAAATTCAGACAGAGTTCTATTCAGAGGAGCGTTAGCTCCGTACACTGTCCTATTAAAACCAACACGAAACACTACAAAAGTACGAAAGTTTCTACATGGAACATTAAAATTTATAAGCTGCAAAAGAATAGGGCAGTCAATCTTGCCAGATACAAGATCAGCAATAAAAGAAATTGCCAAAATCGATCTCCTGTTCGATAATGATAATAAACTTATTAATCGGCACCGTGAAACGTAGGACGGGATAGGATCAGAAAAATTTAGATACCGCAGGGCAAAACGAATAAAGCACTTTTGCACTCTCTCCAGACGATTAATATGGACCATATGGTATGGCCTCCAAATATAAGCTGCATATTCAAGTTTAGAGCGAACAAATGCAGAATACAAAATCTTATATGTATACGGATCCGAGAAATTAGAAGAATGGCGTTTTATGAAAGCAAGTGTTCCAAAAGAACCAGCAATAATGTAATTTAAGTGCGTATTAAAGCTTAATTTAGCGTCAAAATATACCCCAAGATCTTTAATTTCGTTAACCTCAGATAGACACGATTCCCCTAAGAAATAGCAAGTTGGAAAAGGTTTAACTATTTTCGAGTAAGTGACTTTATGGCACTTGCTAATATTAAGATAAAGCCTGTTCAAAATGCAATAGTCAAAGAATTTATTAAGTTCATTTTGAAGTAGCAAAGAGTCATATGACTGTTTAATTTCTGAGTATATTTTAAGGTCGTCAGCATAGAGGAGAAATTTAGACGAAGTGAAACAGCTAGAAATATCGTTAATGAATAATATGAACAGTAAAGGTCCCAGGATGCTACCTTGTGGAACACCTGAGGTAGCAATAAATGGCTTCGAGATCTCACCATCTATAGCAACTACACATTTTCTATTATACAAATATGACTTTATCCATTTAAGGATACTGCAATGAAACCCCATGCAGGCAAGTTTTTCGATGAGGATTTTGTGTGAGATCTTGTCAAATGCCTTGGAAAAATCCGTGTAAATGGCATCCATTTGTAGACCCTTACGGAAGCAAGAGTGACAGTCTTCTATAAATACTGCAAGGTTAGAGACCGTCGATCTTGCAGTTACAAATCCATGTTGATTTGGACAAATAAGATGCTTCACGTTAAAGTAAATTTTATCCTTTATAATGCATTCAAACAACTTAGCAACAGACGAAAGCTTAGATATTGGTCTATAGTTTGTTATATCACTTTTATTTCCACTCTTAAAAACAGGGGTGATAGTAGTGCTTTTCCAAGCATCAACAAAAACTCCTGAGGCTAAAGATAAATTAAACATTTTGGTAAGAGGTTTAACAAGTGCTGGGCAATTCTTCAATAGTTTCATGGATAACCCATCCACGTCTGTCTGAGAAGAGTCATTAACATTTTTTAGCCCTTCAATAATATCATTATCCGACAGAACTATTGAACCAAAAGCAAAAGAAGAGGTGGAGTGATGCACAGCAGCCAATTCATTACGGGTCAAATCCTCATCACAGTCAAAATTAGATGAGAAAAATTCAGCAAAAAGATCTGCAGCCTCCATAAGAGAAGATGCAGAGACATCATTAAAATACACGGTTTTTGGTATACTTGAAACATTTTTCTTAGACTTTATATATGACCAAAACTTTTTAGGGTTGCTTTTTATATTCAATTCGAAGTTATTTATGTAGTTTTCATAGAGAGACTTATTCAAATCATTAAACTTTTTCCTATAAAAAACGTACAGCTCATAAAAGTTAGTCCTCTCAGTACTTTTGTACTTCTTGAAAAACTTATTTCTCAAATTTTTTAGATGCTTAAGCTCAGCAGAATACCAAGGAAGCTTATAAACTTTACTCTTAAAAGTAGGAACAAATTTGCTACACAACGCCAAAATGGAACTCTTAAAACTGCTAAAACAAGTTGCAACTTCATTACTTTGGAAGATAAAGTCCCAGTCAACTAAATTAAGCGTTTCATTCAGACCTTCAAAGTCACAGCGATCAAAATTAAATAACGGTAAAGTTGAAGAGGCAATATTAAAGAATTCATAAAATTCAATTTCCAGTAAAATTGGCATATGATGCAAGTTAGCTGGGGATATAGAAGTCACAGCTTGCGACAGCGCAAAGTTAAAATCACTACTTATAAAAATTAAATCAAGAATTCTGCTTAAATCGTTTCGTAAGCCATTAATTTGGTTTAAACCAACACTCAAAAAGTTATCAATAACATATGATTCATTACAACTAGAAACATTTACAGGAGTCAAGTAAGTACTATTATCAAGATAATTCCAATTTACATTGCTCAAATTAAAATCACCAAGAACACATAATTGATCACTGCCAATATCACGCTGAAGAGCAAGAACATTATCAACATGCGATTTATAAAGGCATTCATCACTAAGCGGGGTCAGTTCTGCGGCTCTTATTATTTTCTCCCACATCAGATTAAAGAAATCACATGAGAGGGAGTCATCTTGTCTGAAACCTCGTTGGTATCAAACGGCTTCCCTATTCTGACGGAGCTGGTGGTATTGCTCGACGTCATTTTACACAGCCGTATTAGTTTCGCGGGGATACCAAATTCAGATATCGCTTCATAAAAACAACTTCTCTCGTGCTGTTGAAAGCCGCTTTGAAATCGACAAATAGGTGGTGAGTGTCGATTCTTTTCTCGCGGGTCTTTTCCAAGATTTGGCGTATTGTGAATACCTGATGTATGGTGGATTTGGCAGGCCTAAAGCCACACTGATAAGGTCCAGCCAGTTCGTTGACGGTGGGCTTCAGTCTTTCGCACAATACACTCGATAAGACCTTATAACCTATACTTAGAAGGCTGATTCCGTGGTAGTTGCCGCGAATAGCGGGATCGTTTTTCTTGTGGATTGGGAAGAGCACACTTAAATTCCAGTCGTCGGGCATGCGTTCACCTGACCATATTCTTTATAAGAGTTGATGCATGCACCTTATCAACTCCTCGCCATCGTACTTTAATAGCTCAGCTGGCAGGCCGTCAGCTCCAGCAGCTTTGTTGTTTNAGCGGGGATACCAAATTCAGATATCGCTTCATAAAAACAACTTCTCTCGTGCTGTCGAAAGCCGCTTTGAAATCGACAAATAGGTGGTGAGTGTCGATTCTTTTCTNAACAACTTCTCTCGTGCTGTTGAAAGCCGCTTTGAAATCGACAAATAGGTGGTGAGTGTCGATTCTTTTCTCGCGGGTCTTTTCCAAGATTTGGCGTATTGTGAATACCTGATGTATGGTGGATTTGGCAGGCCTAAAGCCACACTGATAAGGTCCAGCCAGTTCGTTGACGGTGGGCTTCAGTCTTTCGCACAATACACTCGATAAGACCTTATAACCTATACTTAGAAGGCTGATTCCGTGGTAGTTGGCGCGAATAGCGGGATCGTTTTTCTTGTGGATTGGGAAGAGCACACTTAAATTCCAGTCGTCGGGCATGCGTTCACCTGACCATATTCTTTATAAGAGTTGATGCATGCACCTTATCAACTCCTCGCCATCGTACTTTAATAGCTCAGCTGGCAGGCCGTCAGCTCCAGCAGCTTTGTTGTTTTTCAAGCGCGCTATCGCTATTCGCACTTCTTCATAGTCAGGTGGTGAAACATCGACTCCATCGTCATCGAGTGGAGGCTCGGGTTCGTCTTCTCCACTAATTTCAGCGCTGCCACCATTCAGTAGGGTGGAAAAGTGTTCCCTCCGTAATTTAGGTACATTCAGGATATCGGTCACTAGGTCGCCATTGTTGTTCTTACAGGAGTTCGCCCTGGTCTTGAAACCTTCCGTAAGTCGCCTAACCCTCTGGTAAAATTTTCGGGCGTTTCTCCTGTCGGCCAGCATCTCAAGCTTTTCGCTCTCACGTATTTCGGCCTCTCTCTTCTTATTGCGGCAAATTAGTCTCGCTTCCTTCTTCACTTCCCTATAACGGTCCCACATGGCCCGCGTTGCGCCCGATCGCAGCGTGGCCCTACAGGCGGCGTCTTTTTTCTCTGCGGTTTCTTGACATTCCTCATCGTACCAGTTGTTCTTTCGGGCTCGCTGAAATCCAACTACTTCTTCGGCAGCGGTACTTAATGATCGGGAAATGTGGTTCCATTGCTCGCTTATGTCGGATTGTTGAAGAGTGCTCCCAGAGAGCAGGTGTGTGAGTCGAGTTGCGAATGAATTGGCCGTCTGTTGTGATTGCAGCTTTTCGACGTTAAGCTTTCCTTGCCTTGTTGGGCGCACATTTTCTGCTGCACAGAGGCGGTTGCGTATCTTGGCTACCACAAGATAGTGGTCCGAGTCGNGAATTGGCCGCCTGTTGCGATTGCAGCTTTTCGACGTTAAGCTTTCCTTGCCTTGTTGGGCGCACATTTTCTGCTGCACAGAGGCGGTTGCGTATCTTGGCTACCACAAGATAGTGGTCCGAGTCGATGTTTGGGCCTCGGAGTGTACGTACGTCTAAAAGGCTGGAAGAATGCCCTCCGTCTATCACAACGTGGTCGATTTGGTTTCTTGTTCTTCGATCTGGAGACAGCCATGTAGCTTGGTGGATGTTCTTATGCTGGAACCTAGTACTACATATTACCATATTCCGGGCCCCGGCGAAGTCGATCAGCCTCAGGCCGTTATCGAACGTTTCGGCTGAATTTTCCGAAAGTGGCGCCAAAGATCCCTTCCTTGCCCACCTTGGCATTAAACTCGCTGAGCACGATTTTAACATCGTGTCGCGGGCAGCGCTCATATGTACGCTCTTAGCGCTCATAGAAGAGATCCTTGGACGCCTCGTCCTTCTCTTCCGTCGGGGCATGGGCGCAGATGAGCGAGATGTTGAAGAATCTCGCTTTGATGCGTATTGTGGCTAAATGTTCGTCCACCGGGGCCAGTACTCGTGGTCGGAGTCTCTCTCCTACCACGAATCCAACGCCGAATTTGCGCTCATTTACGTGGCAACTGTGGACAACTGAGGACATCAACCAGCCGGGCAGAGGCATCTTCCCCATTAAGGGTCCGGATATTCCAGATGCATTCCCTCAAATCATAGTCCTTTATACGTTTGCCGTGGTCGTCATCAAAAAAAGGGGGTCTCATCCGAGGTTGTTTGTTCTTTTTCATTGGTCGGGGTTTGAACGTGGCGGGACCCAAACCCAGCCCACGCGAAGTATTACGCTTTCTCACTTTAGCTAGCTCCCAAACGGGTGTTTGGTTGCTACCCAGAGGATACGTGGATATAAATATCCGGACGTTGTGAGCTGCGATTTAAACCGCACGCTCAAGAATCGCTTCTGGCCACTCCCAGGTGAATGGCAGTCAAAAGTTTTCCATTTCTGCGCACGGAACAATCCGTTTTTTTAAGTTGGCTTTCGGAAAATCAAAGCGAATATTTGTTTCGTATGTTTGGATACCGCAATTTTGACCATCGTTTATAATTTCGTAAGATATCTCAATAGCAGGGTGGTAGACANCGGGCAGCGCTCATATGTACGCTCTTAGCGCTCATAGAAGAGATCCTTGGACGCCTCGTCCTTCTCTTCCGTCGGGGCATGGGCGCAGATGAGCGAGATGTTGAAGAATCTCGCTTTGATGCGTATTGTGGCTAAATGTTCGTCCACCGGGGCCAGTACTCGTGGTCGGAGTCTCTCTCCTACCACGAATCCAACGCCGAATTTGCGCTCATTTACGTGGCAACTGTGGACAACTGAGGACATCAACCAGCCGGGCAGAGGCATCTTCCCCATTAAGGGTCCGGATATTCCAGATGCATTCCCTCAAATCATAGTCCTTTATACGTTTGCCGTGGTCGTCATCAAAAAAAGGGGGTCTCATCCGAGGTTGTTTGTTCTTTTTCATTGGTCGGGGTTTGAACGTGGCGGGACCCAAACCCAGCCCACGCGAAGTATTACGCTTTCTCACTTTAGCTAGCTCCCAAACGGGTGTTTGGTTGCTACCCAGAGGATACGTGGATATAAATATCCGGACGTTGTGAGCTGCGATTTAAACCGCACGCTCAAGAATCGCTTCTGGCCACTCCCAGGTGAATGGCAGTCAAAAGTTTTCCATTTCTGCGCACGGAACAATCCGTTTTTTTAAGTTGGCTTTCGGAAAATCAAAGCGAATATTTGTTTCGTATGTTTGGATACCGCAATTTTGACCATCGTTTATAATTTCGTAAGATATCTCAATAGCAGGGTGGTAGACATCTTCGGGCAAAACTAGTGGGTCATAGTTAGTTACAGCGGACTTAGATGCATCATCAACATAAACAAGATCTAATACTTTGCCAAACTTATTGCGAAGTACATTAACTTGACTTATGCAGAGTTCAGCCATCTCCTCTAAAAATACGTTGATGCGCGCACTAGACGAGAAAGGTACGATATCATTGTCAATGATGATGCATTTGGCAAATTAAAGTCACCCAACACAATCACTGAATCAGAGGGCTTAATCATTGAATTAATTGATTTCAGTAAAAAGACATGTTGTGAATACACTGGTAAGTCAGATCGGGGAGGAATATAGCATAGAGCTAACCAAGTAAACCCCCTTCCAACCTATGCATTTGAATTCTGCAGATTCAATGTGTGGAAGACTAACTCCTTCAGATGCTAGTGAAGAGTCTACGGCAAAGAGTACGCCACCGCCCATTCTGTTCTCCCGATTTTTACTGAAGATATGATAATTATTTGAAAGAATATCTGAATTAAAAATGTGAGGTTTGAGCCAAGTTTCAGTGAAAGAAATGATATTATAATTGCATTCAAAGCCATTAAGATATAATTTCGTAAATTTACTCCTCTATTCTAACAGAGTCACAAAACTTAGCTCATCACTGTTGTGATTTCAAGTGCGCCGAGAAATGTGTCACAAAAAATTCGATTTTGAGTGCTAGAAAAATACACAAAAATTTAAAAAATTGAATTGAAGCGGCATATTTTTTGAGCGGCAAGCTTTGAGGCGCGGTAGAAATCACAGCAGTGATGAGCTAAAGTTTGTGACTTTGATAGAATACGGCTATTTGTATTTAAGCCTCTTACGATCTGATAAGAAATACTTAAAGCAGATTTAGTAATCAGTTTTTTGATTCAGTATTCTGACGGGAAATATTTGCTAAATTATTATTTTTGTTGGGCCTATACTCGAATTCACGAACGAAAGCTCCGGAGGGCCAAAAAGAACTAACGTCAATTTTAAATGAAGAAATATTTGTTTCATATTTAAAATTAAATTTTCTGATACTTAAGTTGACAGTTTTAACTTTGGACGAGATGTAAAACTTTATATCGTCTTCGGAAGTATCCCTCGAAAATCTAGAGACAAATATATACTTCTTTTGGGGAACCACAACCAGTCTCCTAGTATTAGACTCGATTACCGGCGGAAGGGCTTGAGTAACTGAATTACTAATTGAGGGTAGAGTAAGCGTTAGAGGGTTAGATGACGGTGCCAAAGCTTCAACGGGGGAAGGGGAAGATACTTCAAGCTCGTTGTTATTAGAACCCGACTTTGTTATACGTTCTTTTGAGGATGATGACTCCGGAGTCTGTGGACATGGAGAAGAGAGGTTAATTAAGTCATTCGGAAGATTGTTCTGACGTGGAACGGTTATCCTCTCATTAGGCGGACTATGAAGACGCTTTCGTTTTGACACACGAATATCCTTCAAAGATTGTACGGTATCTAAGCACTTAAAAGATTTAAACACATTTTCATAATGCTTAAATTTTTCGGTCGGTACCGGCAACTCTCTCCCTACCTCAGAAAAACCATTTCTGGTTTGCCTAAACAAATTAAAGATATCAACTTCGGTTGACCTGCACTTTAAGCAAGACCAGAGAAGACCTTTGCCATCATTAATAGAGTCCAGAATTCTTCCTGTCAAACCAGCACATTTTAGACGGCAAATACCAGCACAGAGCCAGCACGATAAGTGGCGTTCATAATCGCTTTTCACTTGGCAATTATCAAGACCACACTTCACAGTAAAAAATTAATAACAATTATGGTAATAAAAACCAAAAAAAAATAAATTATAACATATTAGGAGCTGATGTATTCAGTTTTAGAATATATGTGGCGAACAGTTTGAGTATCACTGTATTATGACGCTTAATAAACGCAAAGCAAACAACAGTGAAAAGAATTACTAAAAGAGCAAAAGAAATGTGCAAAAATAAAAACGATTTCAGTTAACTACAAAGGAATTGCAACAACAATGATAACAACAAATGACTCGGCAAGATTAGATGTATAATAGTGAAGTTTAATAAAATTTAATATAAAACGCAAAACTTTTTATAATAACTTTAACTCAGAATTCGCACAATAAACTTTGCAAATAGAAAGACAAATCAGAGCACAATATAAGTGGAACCTCACAGCTTGACGTTTTCTTATTAGGTCTATCATGGCGGATCATTTTATAATTTTTAATAGAGGAATGAATGTCATTGAAATTACTAGAAAGCCACGTTTCAGTAATACAGATTACATCTACATTCGAGTTTTCAGATGTGTATCTAATTGTGTCCATCTTCTCAGCATTTAAGCTTCTGGCATTGAAGTGAACAACTTTGAAGCCCTTCTACCGACCACATAAAATGTTAATCAGAGTTAGAGTGTTTTCCTGAACACCATATTTACCACTGTTAAGAGACATAACGAACAGAGAAAAAAACAAAAGCAACCATAAAGCGTAGAGACTGTAGCTTTGTGTGGGACAAATAATACTTGATACAGAAACTATGACGGACCATCTTTAAAAATATTTCACTAAAGCTAAGAACATGAAAAGTACATAAAATTAAAGTCATTATAACATTAGAATTTCGGCAAATCATTCGGCTCACAGACTTTAACAGGAGCAGAACTGTTGTCATATTTAACATAAACTATTCCTCTAAGCGTAAATGACGATGTTAGTTTGCCTAACCGTCGCAGCTTAATAGCCTCTTGCAAACGTTTTCTGTTGTCTGGCGACAGACTCTCAAAAATTGAAAATTTCCCCTCCCAGCCAACAACTCAAGTGAGACTGGACCCTTCAAATTGGACCACACAAATTTTCGATTGTCACTAATACATATGAGATATAGTACATGTGAGAATTCGCTATGAAAAAATCTTATGGTCTGATTATGCATACTTCGCATAACTTCGCACAACTTCGCATAACCTTCAAACTGTAATTTGGTATGATATTTGTATGTATTTTGTATGTATTCCATTACCCAGAAATTAGCAGAACTTTTAAAAACTTAGCAAACTGTTTAGTTTAGATTTTGATTCACAGTTTCCTAAGTTACAACTTTATTGCACTGGTAGAAATGGTTGTGCGAAGTTATGCGAAGTATGCATAATCAGAGATTTAGAATGAAACAACATCTTATAATTCTTGAACTGTTTATATATCTTATTCACTCGCACACGTTGCATGCATAGGGATAGTGAAATTTTGCGGAAAGAAAAATTAACAAACCTCAGCAATCGTGACTGGCAATTAATTTGTGAATTGTGCGGCTTGGCGTTCAGCCATTTTAATAAACATTTATTTCAGCGGTGGAAAATAAAAACTTTGCGTACCTTCGTTCCAATCTTACAAGTAAAGACCGCAATAAAAACTGTTAAAAACTATGTATATTTAATGTGTATTTTATTGTGCAGGTCTAGCCCAGTTTTTGTGTGCAGCATTTTCGTTCGGTGGTGGAAAATTGTTTTAAGAAGTTTAATTTTTGCAAGTAAGTACTGTATTTTACAAATAAAAATGAAAAGGAGCACTTTTTATAATAATTTGAGTGCTGAAAAGAAAAGTTGTGAGATAAGTGCAGAGAAATATAAAAGGCTGTCCCAATTTGCCGAATCGGATTGGGGCGAGTGCAGTGCCACTGCGAATGCGCAAAATACTAGCGCAGATATTTCATTTTCCGACTCCGATTGCCGGTCGGAAAATGAAATAGAAATTATACCAACAGAAGAAAAGTGAAAGGAAATAAAATTGTGGGCAATTGAAAATAATATTTCACAGGCGGCATTGACCAAATTGCTTTGTGTACTCAAAAAAATTGGTGTTAATGATCTAACTTTGTGTGCGAAAACTCTTATCCAAACTAATAAAAATAAAACACAAATTCAGTCAATTTCTGGAGGAGAGTTTATGTATATTGGCATTCAAAAGTACTTTGCGTCCGATTCGTTTACGTTTTTAAATGAACAAAATGAAGATTTAGTAGACGTCGGAATAGATGGTTTAAAATTGTTTAAGAATTCCAACAAAGTTTTGTGGCCAATTGTTGGACTTCCAAACGAAAATCCTTTCACTATTGCCTGCTTCTCAGGAAAACAAAATCCAGATAACGTAAATCATTTTATGAAAGAATTTTCTGAAGAAGTAGCTTATTTGAGAGAAAATGGCTTGAAAGTTGGTATGTTTAACACCACATTAAATAATTTAATATCCGTATTTTCACATGCCATTCGCCGGCGCGTGCCTCTATAACTATGTAGTGTTCAAGGTCACAATGGGAAAAATGGCTACCCTAAACGCAGTCAAATCGGCAGCTATGTAAATAATACGGTAGACAAACGGGCTCGATTATTTGCATAACCAGCCTTAATTTGCTTTAACTCATGCATTTTCCTCTTTAAAATGAGCATAAGCAGCCAAACAAATGCACGAAATTTTTGGGAATTAACTCGGATCCGGGGAATTTTCGATGACAACACTGGTAAAAACGGCCAGTTGTTGTCTTTTGTACAAGTAAGCAAACGAAGCAGTCGAGTTTCGCGTACGCGGTATCCGAGTGGAGAGAGTTGCGCGCTACAAGCCTGTAGCTGCCAGGTTCGATACTCAGTTGGAGCGATTGCGAAAAATTTTTTGTTCTTATTATTTATTGTATATTTTTTTATTTAATTTTATTTATATATTTAATTTTACTTTATTTTAGTTTCATTTGCCTTATTTTATATCACATTTCTTATTTTACTATTAGTTAATTTTAATTTTTAGAGATGAATTTTGTTAAAAATTCAACAACAACTAACTGAAAGTAACGTAAAAAAATATAGAACTTATAAAAAAAATAATGAAAAAGAAATAAAAAAAGTATACTGACCGTGGGACTCGAACCCACGACCTTGCGGCTGGTTTATTCGCATTACTGCCGTCTGTAAGGGTAAAATTTTAATTTGCATTTATGCTTATTAATTCAAATTAATTTTCTCCGTCTGTCTACCATATAAGAGAGTGTGCTTTTCTAGACACACAAGTGACCTAAGAACAGATATGTCTTTTAAAAATAGAGTAGATAAAGCTCACCATTATTTTAAATTTTTACAACAACAAAATATACTTGAAGCAACAAATTTTGGAATGGTTTATCAATTCCCCTTGGATCCTATGCACCTTGTCGACCTAGGTGTGACTAAAAAACTGTTAAATCTGTTACTCAAAAAAGGAAATATTACCCAAATGAATAAAAAATTTAATTTCGTTTCTCATTGGGTACCATCTGAGTTCGGAAGGGGGTGTAGAAATTTAGATGATATCGGGAATTGAAAGTCCACAGAGTATAGGCATTTTTTGTTGTATTCGGGAATATTCGTTTTAAGAAATAGTATTGATGACGATTTATTTTATCATTTTATTTTATTGCATGCCAGTATACGCATTCTCTCTTGTGAAAGGTCCTACAAAACTGAAACCAATATAGTAAAAGGATTATTGCAAGATTTTGTTAGTTTGTTTGGAAATATATATGGCGATCATTTGATAAGTTTTAATATTCATGGCCTTCTTCATTTACCTGATTGTGCTAAAGATTTCGGACCATTAGATTCTTTCTCCGCCTATATATCCGTTCTTTCAGAAATATTTCTGGTTTGCAGTCTTGTGCCCATTATACTTTGGTATAATGTGTAAGTATTTCTAAAAAGTCTTTTTTGGAATTATAGCTTTTATGGGTTTTGTTGTTCTATGAACTATATTTTTATAAAAAATTACAAAAATTCTTTAACATGAAAGACTTTGTAAATATTAACAAAAAATTGTTTGGGGTTTTCCATTTCGGATTTAAGTCACTGTATGTACATATTATATATATATATATATATATACTTTTAATTATTGTTTTAAATATAAATTAACATTAAAATATTGTACATATGTACATATATACAATACAAAACACAGTCACTCACAGAAGTGTCCATAATTTAGTTTTTTCACAATATTTATGGGGCATTTCACCTCAAGTGACCCAACTTTTGAAATCTATGTCTTCCGATCGGGATGAAATTTGCACCAAGGTTAGTCCTAAAAAATAGTAGTTATGACACAAAATTTCAATGGGATCGGTCAAACACACTCCGAGTTGGAGGGTCTAGAATTTTGACATTTTGGTCAAACGGCCATTTTTTCGGATCCATATAACTAATTACCTATTGTATTTAGAAAATTTTTTCAGGAATGTTTTCGATAGATTTCTCTTCAGTCCTTACAAATCTTATTTTTTTTTAATTAAACTGAATTTTTTTTTATTTTTTTTTTAAATAAAAAATAATTTTTATGTATTTTTCAAAAAGGGGTATTTTTTTTTTTTTTTGCTCAAAAGAAAGCTTAGGTATTTTTCTTTAAGAGCTTTGTGGTCGCTTAGTGGGATGCAACTTGTGTATCAATCAAAATTAGCGTTTAGTAACTCGAAACAGCGGTTTTTTTAATTTTTAATATATGACCTATTGTCTTCTTTTTTTCGTATTATTGTGTAAGTGTCTCGGAAACCTCGGAAAGAAGATGTTTAATATAAGGGGCATTTCACCTCAAGTGCCCCAACTTTTGAAATCAATGTCTTCCGATCGGGATGAAATTTGCACGAAGGTTAGTCCTAAAAAATAGTAGTTATGACACAAAATTTCAATGGGATCGGTCAAACACACTCCGAGTTGGAGGGTCTAGAATTTTGACATTTTGGTCAAACGGCCATTTTTTCG